>NC_134270.1:19993873-20161373 GCF_031893055.1 Leptodactylus fuscus
TATACAACCAACCTCATACAGTATGAGTACAGCTCAGTAAAGCCATCGGCTGAGTCCAATATGACCCCATATGTGATTGTGTCAGTCTTCACTGCAGATTTGGCATTACATTCCTGTGTGTTGTACAGTAGAGCATGGAAAGACGAATACAATAACAGTCATGTATGGCCCAGACTATGGGGCTCTTGTATCTCACAGCTCTGCTCGGAGCACAATTGCTCATTTTTGATTTCCGAGTCCCCTGAGTGAGTGTGACAAGTGTTATCAGTCCCGTCAAGAGGTTCTGAGTCAGCGCACAAGTGCTAATGAGTTCTACAAGTAGAGATAACTGGCGGAGCCGGGATATGGATCACTTATATAATGCACACACTCCACCGCCATTCATAATCACTTTTTTCCACCCAAAAGGGCCCTTGAAGCAGAAGCGATGGCGACAATCTCCTCCGATCGCTGCTCGAACCAAGGCTCCGCCACCGCCACTTAGTGCGCCGCAGCTTTAACTCCCAGCACTATTATTGTGCCTTTCAGCTGCCCCAGGGGGATTGTGGGTAATGACATGCAAATGAACCCAACAAATGTATCATGTTGTAGCATTCTGCTCAGATTACCATATTTTTTTCATGGGAAAATGCCCAATTATACTCGCTGGAATCCAATTTAACCCTTCACATAAGGTCTTAATACTCAGTATACGTGGTCTATAGGGCGTGAGATATGCTACATTGCCCCCATAGGGTATGTACAGTGGGGGCCGGGACCTACCATGACATTTACTATTGATGTTATTGCGGTATTATATACATACGGCAGACCAGTGTTATTAGATTGCCGTATGTATAGAGCATTTTGTTTGGTCGCTGTTTGGCGGTATTATTGGAGCACTGTGTGTCATTACTATTTCAGCACTATATGATACTATTATTTAAACACTGCAAGGTTCACACTTACATTTGATCAGGTCCATATAGGGTCCTGAAAGATGGAAACCCGTCCTCTTAAAAAGAGGTTACACGCTAGTGTGATCCTAGCGTATGACAGTACTGCACTGTATATTGGTATTAAATATGTACTATATGTGGTATTGTTTAAGCATTGTAGGACAGTATTATCTGAGTATCATATTCCGGTACTATTTCAGCGCTGTATGTTGGTATTATTTGAGCACTGTATGATGATATTATTTATACACTGTATGACTGTATTTTTTTTAGCACTGTATACTGGTATTCATTAAGTACTATATGTTGTATTGTTTAAAGGGATCCTATCATTCAAACTCATTTTTAGTCCCTAACACGTCGAAATAGCCTTAAGAAATTCTATTCTTCTCCTACCTTTAGATGTCTTTTCCGTGCCACCATTTGCTTGAAATCCCGCTTTTTGTCGGTATGCAAATGAGTTCTTCCGCAGCACTGGGGGCGGTCCCCAGCACTTAAACAGCACTGGGGGTGTTGCCAATGCTGCCAGAGAACTCTCTCTAGCGCCACCTCCATCTTCTTTAGCAACGGCCTCTTCACCGCATCTTCCTCCGGCGCGCGGTGGGTCAAAATTCAACACATGCGCAAGTCGGCTCTGCCAGCGGGCCTCAGGCAGAGCCGACTTTACATGCGGGCATCCATTTTTTTGTGGCCGCTTATACGAGCATGCGCAGTATGCTCCCTTAGTTCTATGGCCGCCCACATGTGAAGTCGGCTCTGCCCGAGGCCCGCTGGCAGAGCTGACTTGCGCATGCGTTGAATTTTGGCCCACTGTGTGCCGGAAGAAGACGCGGTGAAGAGGCCGTTGCTGAAGAAGATGGAGGCGGCACTGGACAGAGTTCTCTGGCAGCATTGGCGACACCCCCAGTGCTGTTTGAGCACTGGGGACCGCCCCCAGTGCTGCGAGAGAACTCATTTGCATACCGACAAAAAACGGGATTTCAAGCGAACGGCGGCGCGGAGTAGACAATGAAAGGTAGGACAAGAATAGTCTTTCTTAAGGCTATTCCGACGTGTTAGGGACAGAAAAATGAGTTTGAATGATAGGATCCCTTTAAGCACTGTGGGGCAGTATTATCTGAGTAATATATATTGTGTTATTTAAAGAGGACCTTATAGACCGCTAGTAAGCTGTATATGGGTATGTGCCCCTGTGCTGTTAGTTTTGATGACGCTGAGCTGTAACGCCCGTGCCTCTGACAAAGCAGGGGTATCTCTGGCACCGCGGAGTATACCGGTATAAATAAATAGTACCGCTAATGTCAGAGGATATGAAAGTTCCTTTAGGACAGTAGTATTGGAGTACCATATGTCGGTATTATATGGTTTTCACAATGTATGGAGGTGGCAGATATGGTGGTACTTATGTACATCCTATCCCATCATATGACATGTCCCTGATCATATATGTACTGTCCCTTTAAACCCGGATAAAGTTAGTGTTTTTCTCCCAAGGTCCTTGGTGAAGTCTTTGTGGCTCTATCCGCGGTAATTTTTCTCATGTTTTGAAAAGTCTTTGACAAAGGATTACAGGAATTGGCCTCCTGCGAGCCGACGTCCGATGGGATATAAACCCTGTAATTCCCGCAGAAATCAGAGCGGAGTAATACCTGGTATTTGCCTCGCCAGTTACCGAACTGTTCACTAGTGGAGGTCAGAACAGGGCGGCCATGACAGCATTGTGTTTTCTTATCTAATCCGCTCGGGTGTCTACACGCTGCGATGGTGACTGGAGACAGAGGAGACAGAAAGACAAGGAGATAGAAACATAAACCGCCACAGCCGAGGGGGCAGGAGGGGCGATGATAGGGTGCCCATATGTAGGAGAACATAACGGACACGGGGTCATAGGGGTGTAAGGGTTCTTAAACGTTTGGCTTATGGGGGCGCTGTGAATGACTTTATGATGTATAGGCCTGTCACAGGCAACATTAGGGGGTATCTAGACCTGATACTGAGGGCTGTGGCTAGTACTGGGGGCACTGTGTCTGATATTAGGCGGTATATGCCTGGCACCAGTGGTGTAACAAGGAATGATGGGGCACCAAGGCGAACATTTCATATGGGGCCACCCATCCCAACCAATCCCCGGAATTCCTGCAAGCACTATTATGACCCGTAGTGACCCCTGCACACAGTATTATGTCCCCATAGTGGCCCCCGCACATACTATTATCCCCCATAGTGGCCCCTGCACACAGTATTATGCCCCATAGTGGCCCCTGCACACAGTATTATGTCCCATAGTGGCCCCTGCACACAGTATTATGTCCCATAGTGGCCAATGCACACAGTATTATGTTCCATAGTGGCCCCTGCACACAGTATTATCCCCCATAGTGGCCCCTGCACACAGTATTATGCCCCATAGTGGCCCCCGCACATACTATTATGTCCCATAGCGGCCCCTGCACACAGTATTATGTCCCATAGTGGCCCCTGCACACAGTATTATGTCCCATAGTGGCCCCTGCACACAGTATTATGTCCCATAGTGGCCCCTGCACACAGTATTATGCCCCATAGTGGCCCCTGCACACAGTATTATCCCCCATAGCAGCCCCTGCACACAGTATTATGTCCCATAGTGGCCCCCGCACATACTATTATCCCCCATAGTGGCCCCTGCACACAGTATTATGCCCCATAGTGGCCCCTGCACACAGTATTATGTCCCATAGTGGCCCCTGCACACAGTATTATGCCCCATAGTGGCCCCTGCACACAGTATTATCCCCCATAGTGGCCAATGCACACAGTATTATGTTCCATAGTGGCCCCTGCACACAGTATTATGCCCCATAGTGGCCCCTGCACACAGTATTATCCCCCATAGTGGCCCCTGCACACAGTATTATGCCCCATAGTGGCCCCCGCACATACTATTATGTCCCATAGCGGCCCCTGCACACAGTATTATGTCCCATAGTGGCCCCTGCACACAGTATTATGTCCCATAGTGGCCCCTGCACACAGTATTATCCCCCATAGTGTCCCCTGCACACAGTATTATGCCCCATAGTGGCCCCTGCACACAGTATTATGCCCCATAGTGGCCCCAGCACACAGTATTATCCCCCATAGTGGCCCCTGCACACAGTATTATGTCCCATAGTGGCCCCTGCACACAGTATTATGCCCCATAGCGGCCCCTGCACACAGTATTATGTCCCATAGTGGCCCCTCCACACAGTATTATGCCCCATAGTGGCCCCTGCACACAGTATTATGTACAATAGTGGCCCCTGCACACAGTATTATGCCCCATAGTGGCACCTGCACACAGTATTATCCCCCATAGCAGCCCCTGCACACAGTATTATACCCCATAGCGGCCCCTGCACACAGTATTATGCCCCATAGAGGCCCCTGCACACAGTATTATACCCCATAGCGGCCCCTGCACACAGTATTATGCTCCATAGTGGCCCCTGCACACAGTATTATGTCCCATAGTGGCCCCTGCACACAGTATTATGCCCCATAGTGGCCCCTGCACACAGTATTATCCCCATAGTGGCCCCTGCACACAGTATTATACTCCATAGTGGCCCCTGCACACAGTATTATGCCCCATAGTGGCTCCTGCACACAGTATTATGTCCCATAGTGGCCCCTGCACACAGTATTATGCCCCATAGTGGCACCTGCACACAGTATTATGTCCCATAGTGGCCCCTGCACACAGTATTATGTCCCATAGTGGCCCCTGCACACAGTATTATGTCCCATAGTGGCTCCTGAACACAGTATTATACCCCATAGCAGCCCCTGCACACAGTATTATCCCCCATAGTGGCCCCTGCACACAGTATTAAACTCCATAGTGGCCCCTGCACACAGTATTATGTCCCTTAGTGGCCCCTGCACACAGTATTATGTTCCATAGTGGCCCCTGCACACAGTATTATGCCCCATAGTGGCCCCTGCACACAGTATTATGTCCCTTAGTGGCCCCTGCACACAGTATTATGTCCAATAGTGGCCCCTGCACACAGTATTATGTCCAATAGTGGCCCCTGCACACAGTATTATGTCCCATAGTGGCCCCTGCACACAGTATTATGCCCCATAGTGGCCCCTGCACACAGTATTATCCCCATAGTGGCCCCTGCACACAGTATTATACCCCATAGCGGCCCCTGCACACAGTATTACGTCCCATAGTGGCCCCTGCACACAGTATTATACCACATAGTGGCTCCTGAACACAGTATTATACCCCATAGCAGCCCCTGCACACAGTATTATCCCCCATAGTGGCCCCTGCACACAGTATTAAACGTTAAACATGACGTTTGGGATGTCATCAAGTAGGCCCAAAGCCTTACGGAGCCCAGAAGAGGTAAGTAACAGTGTTCTTTATGTTCCCTCACCTCTCCTGGGGCTCCGATCATTATAGTCAGGGGTCTGTAAAGACTCCCAAGTATAATGATAGCGGTGTTTGTGGAGTTTGCAACCCGCGGCCTCACTTACCGATCCTGGCTCCTGCTCACTTGCTGTGGTTTGATGTACAGCAGATGGCCGAAAGTGCATGTACAGGATTTTTTATTTTTTTTTCTTATGGTAGAGTTGGAAGGGACCTCAAGGGCCATCGAGTCCAACCCCCTGCAAGTGCAGGTTTTCCTAAATCATCCCAGCTATATGTTTATCCAGATTCCGCTTGAAGATTTCCATTGATGGAGCGCCCACCACCTCCCGTGGCAGCCTATTCCACTCTCTCACTCCCCTCACTGTCAGAAAGTTTTTCCTAATGTCTAATCTGTATCTCTTTCCCTTTAGTTTCATCCCATTGCTTCTTGTACTTCCTTGTGCTAATGAGAATAGGGTAGATCCCTCTGCACTGTGACTACCTTTCAGATATTTGTAGACTGCTATTAAATCTCCCCTCAGCCTTCTCTTCTGCAAACTAAACAATCCCAGTTCTTTTAGCCGCTCCTCATAGGACATGGTTTGCAGACCTTCCACCATTTTGGTTGCTCTTCTCTGGACTTGCTCCAATATATCGATGTCTTTCTTGAATTGAGGCGCCCAGAACTGTACACAGTATTCCAGGTGTGGTCTGACCAGGGAAGAGTACAGCGGAATAATGACCTCTCTTGATCTAGATTCAATGCTTGTCTTAATACATCCCAGAATTTTATTAGCCTTTTTTGCAGCAGCACCGCACTGTTGGCTCATGTTGAATTTGTGATCTACTATTATGCCCAAGTCCTTTTCCCCTATGCTATCACTTAGTTCTATTCCTCCCATACTATATATGTTTTTTACATTTCTGTTACCCAGATGTAGAACTTTGCATTTGTCCCTGTTAAATACCATTTTGTTCGCCTCAGCCCATTGTTCCAGTGTGTCTAAGTCCTTTTGAATATACTCTCCCAGAACTCAGCCCCCCACAATCATAAGGGGATGCCTTAATAATATACCATGACATTTTATAATGGGGATACCCTCTAGTATCAGTCAGAAAAGTAAAGCAAAGTATCTGTAACATAATATTCCTAAGCAGAGAAAACCAGGAGCAGACGGGGCAGGTTTGGCGGATGCCCCAATATACAGGGATGGGTCAGATGAGCCCCCTTTCATTTCTATTTTGTGCCGACGCCTGCTCTATAGAGCTGTTACAATACACGCCGGAGGCTCTCGCTGTGCCCACCTGCTCTCGCCCGTCCCTGGTTGGCCACTAGCTCTATTGGAAGTGAATAGCGTTCTATGAGATAAGCGGCAGAAGCATTTACATATGGATGGACCCTGGATATGAAGAACCGAGGAGCAGGCGGCACCTCCTGCCAAGACATGTCTCATCTCCAGCAATTACAATTAATGAAGCAGAAGGGGCCTGTATGTGTGAACAGGAACATAAAAGTCACCAGCCAAAAGAAAATCACAAAAATTAATGAAACAGATTCATGGATTCAGTTATTAAAGGGGAAGCCCACTATAAAGTTATATTCACCTGTAAATCAAAGACAAAGTCATCAGCAGAATAGTGAGCACAGCTCTGGAGTATAATACTGAATATAACTCAGGATCAGTACAGGATAAGTAATGTAATGTATGTACACAGTGACTGCACCAGCAGAATAGTGAGCGCAGCTCTGGAGTATAATACAGGATGTAACTCAGGATCAGTACAGGATAAGTAATGTAATATATGTACACAGTGACTGTACCAGCAGAATAGTGAGCGCAGCTCTGGAGTATAATACAGGATGTAACTCAGGATCAGTACAGGATAAGTAATGTAATGTATGTACATAGTGACTGTATTAGCAGAATAGTGAGTGCAGCTCTGGAGTATAATACAGGATGTAACTCAGGATCAGTACAGGATAAGTAATGTAATGTATGTACACAGTGACTGCACCAGCAGAATAGTGAGTGCAGCTCTGGGGTATAATACAGGATAAGTAATGTAATGTATATACACAGTGACTGTACCAGCAGAATAGTGAGCACAGCTCTGGAGTATAATACAGGATGTAACTCAGGATCAGTACAGGATAAGTAATGTAATATATGTACACAGTGACTGTACCAGCAGAATAGTGAGCGCAGCTCTGGAGTATAATACAGGATGTAACTCAGGATCAGTACAGGATAAGTAATGTAATGTATGTACATAGTGACTGTATTAGCAGAATAGTGAGTGCAGCTCTGGAGTATAATACAGGATGTAACTCAGGATCAGTACAGGATAAGTAATGTAATGTATGTACACAGTGACTGCACCAGCAGAATAGTGAGTGCAGCTCTGGGGTATAATACAGGATAAGTAATGTAATGTATATACACAGTGACTGTACCAGCAGAATAGTGAGCGCAGCTCTGGGGTATAATACAGGATGTAACTCAGGATCAGTACAGGATAAGTAATGTAATGTATGTACACAGTGACTATACTGGCAGAATAGTGAGCGCAGCTCTGGAGTATAATACAGGATAAGTAATGTAATGTATATACACAGTGACTGTACCAGCAGAATAGTGAGCACAGCTCTGGAGTATAATACAGGATGTAACTCAGGATCAGTACAGGATAAGTAATGTAATGTATGTACACAGTGACTGCACCAGCAGAATAGTGAGTGCAGCTCTGGGGTATAATACAGGATAAGTAATGTAATGTATATACACAGTGACTGTACCAGCAGAATAGTGAGCGCAGCTCTGGGGTATAATACAGGATGTAACTCAGGATCAGTACAGGATAAGTAATGTAATGTATGTACACAGTGACTATACTGGCAGAATAGTGAGCGCAGCTCTGGAGTATAATACAGGATAAGTAATGTAATGTAATGTACACAGTGACTGTACCAGCAGAATAGTGAGCGCAGCTCTGGAGTATAATACAGGATGTAACTCAGGATCAGTACAGGATAAGTAATGTAATGTATGTACACAGTGACTGTACCAGCAGAATAGTGAGTGCAGCTTTGGAGTATAATACAGGATAAGTAATGTAATGTAATGTACACAGTGACTGCACCAGCAGAATAGTGAGTGCAACTCTGGAGTATAATACAGGATAAGTAATGTAATGTATGTACACAGTGACTGCAACAGCAGAATAGTGAGCGCAGCTCTGGAGTATAATACAGATGTAACTCAGGATCAGTACAGGATAAGTAATGTAATGTATGTACACAGTGACTGCACCAGCAGAATAGTGAGTGCAGCTCTGGAGTATAATACAGGATGTAACTCAGGATCAGTACAGGATAAGTAATGTAATGTATGTACACAGTGACTGTACCAGCAGAATAGTGAGTGCAGCTCTGGAGTATAATACAGAATATAAGTAATGTAATGTATGTACACAGTGACTGTACCAGCAGAATAGTGAGCGCAGCTCTGGAGTATAATACAGGATGTAACTCAGGATCAGTACAGGATAAGTAATGTATGTACACAGTGACTGCACCAGCAGAATAGTGAGTGCAGCTCTGGAGTATAATACAGGATGTAACTCAGGATCAGTACAGGATAAGTAATGTAATGTATGTACACAGTGACTGTACCAGCAGAATAGTGAGCGCAGCTCTGGAGTATAATACAGGATGTAACTCAGGATCAGTACAGGATAAGTAATGTAATGTATGTACACAGTGACTATACTGGCAGAATAGTGAGCGCAGCTCTGGAGTATAATACAGGATAAGTAATGTAATGTAATGTACACAGTGACTGTACCAGCAGAATAGTGAGCGCAGCTCTGGAGTATAATACAGGATGTAACTCAGGATCAGTACAGGATAAGTAATGTAATGTATGTACACAGTGACTGTACCAGCAGAATAGTGAGTGCAGCTCTGGAGTATAATACAGGATAAGTAATGTAATGTAATGTACACAGTGACTGCACCAGCAGAATAGTGAGTGCAGCTCTGGAGTATAATACAGGATAAGTAATGTAATGTATGTACACAGTGACTGTACCAGCAGAATAGTGAGTGCAGCTCTGGAGTATAATACAGGATAAGTAATGTAATGTAATGTACACAGTGACTGCACCAGCAGAATAGTGAGTGCAACTCTGGAGTATAATACAGGATAAGTAATGTAATGTATGTACACAGTGACTGCAACAGCAGAATAGTGAGCGCAGCTCTGGAGTATAATACAGATGTAACTCAGGATCAGTACAGGATAAGTAATGTAATGTATGTACACAGTGACTGCACCAGCAGAATAGTGAGTGCAGCTCTGGAGTATAATACAGGATGTAACTCAGGATCAGTACAGGATAAGTAATGTAATGTATGTACACAGTGACTGTACCAGCAGAATAGTGAGTGCAGCTCTGGAGTATAATACAGAATATAAGTAATGTAATGTATGTACACAGTGACTGTACCAGCAGAATAGTGAGCGCAGCTCTGGAGTATAATACAGGATGTAACTCAGGATCAGTACAGGATAAGTAATGTAATGTATGTACACAGTGACTGTACCAGCAGAATAGTGAGTGCAGCTCTGGAGTATAATACAGGATGTAACTCAGGATCAGTACAGGATAAGTAATGTAATGTATGTACACAGTGACTGTACCAGCAGAATAGTGAGCGCAGCTCTGGAGTATAATACAGGATGTAACTCAGGATCAGTACAGGATAAGTAATGTAATGTATGTACATAGTGACTGCACCACCAGAATAGTGAGCGCAGCTCTGGGGTATAATACAGGATGTAACTCAGGATCAGTACAGGATAAGTAATGTAATGTATGTACACAGTGACTGTACCAGCAGAATAGTGAGTGCAGCTCTGGGGTATAATACAGGATAAGTAATGTAATGTATGTACACAGTGACTGTACCAGCAGAATAGTGAGCGCAGCTCTGGGGTATAATACAGGATGTAACTCAGGATCAGTACAGGATAAGTAATGTAATGTATGTACACAGTGACTGTACCAGCAGAATAGTGAGTGCAGCTTTGGAGTATAATACAGGATAAGTAATGTAATGTAATGTACACAGTGACTGCACCAGCAGAATAGTGAGTGCAACTCTGGAGTATAATACAGGATAAGTAATGTAATGTATGTACACAGTGACTGCAACAGCAGAATAGTGAGCGCAGCTCTGGAGTATAATACAGATGTAACTCAGGATCAGTACAGGATAAGTAATGTAATGTATGTACACAGTGACTGCACCAGCAGAATAGTGAGTGCAGCTCTGGAGTATAATACAGGCTGTAACTCAGGATCAGTACAGGATAAGTAATGTAATGTATGTACACAGTGACTGTACCAGCAGAATAGTGAGTGCAGCTCTGGAGTATAATACAGAATATAAGTAATGTAATGTATGTACACAGTGACTGTACCAGCAGAATAGTGAGCGCAGCTCTGGAGTATAATACAGGATGTAACTCAGGATCAGTACAGGATAAGTAATGTATGTACACAGTGACTGTACCAGCAGAATAGTGAGTGCAGCTCTGGAGTATAATACAGGATGTAACTCAGGATCAGTACAGGATAAGTAATGTAATGTATGTACACAGTGACTGTACCAGCAGAATAGTGAGCGCAGCTCTGGAGTATAATACAGGATGTAACTCAGGATCAGTACAGGATAAGTAATGTAATGTATGTACACAGTGACTATACTGGCAGAATAGTGAGCGCAGCTCTGGAGTATAATACAGGATAAGTAATGTAATGTAATGTACACAGTGACTGTACCAGCAGAATAGTGAGCGCAGCTCTGGAGTATAATACAGGATGTAACTCAGGATCAGTACAGGATAAGTAATGTAATGTATGTACACAGTGACTGTACCAGCAGAATAGTGAGTGCAGCTCTGGAGTATAATACAGGATAAGTAATGTAATGTAATGTACACAGTGACTGCACCAGCAGAATAGTGAGTGCAGCTCTGGAGTATAATACAGGATAAGTAATGTAATGTATGTACACAGTGACTGTACCAGCAGAATAGTGAGTGCAGCTCTGGAGTATAATACAGGATAAGTAATGTAATGTAATGTACACAGTGACTGCACCAGCAGAATAGTGAGTGCAACTCTGGAGTATAATACAGGATAAGTAATGTAATGTATGTACACAGTGACTGCAACAGCAGAATAGTGAGCGCAGCTCTGGAGTATAATACAGGATGTAACTCAGGATCAGTACAGGATAAGTAATGTAATGTATGTACACAGTGACTGTACCAGCAGAATAGTGAGTGCAGCTCTGGAGTATAATACAGAATATAAGTAATGTAATGTATGTACACAGTGACTGTACCAGCAGAATAGTGAGCGCAGCTCTGGAGTATAATACAGGATGTAACTCAGGATCAGTACAGGATAAGTAATGTAATGTATGTACACAGTGACTGTACCAGCAGAATAGTGAGTGCAGCTCTGGAGTATAATACAGGATGTAACTCAGGATCAGTACAGGATAAGTAATGTAATGTATGTACACAGTGACTGTACCAGCAGAATAGTGAGCGCAGCTCTGGAGTATAATACAGGATGTAACTCAGGATCAGTACAGGATAAGTAATGTAATGTATGTACATAGTGACTGCACCACCAGAATAGTGAGCGCAGCTCTGGGGTATAATACAGGATGTAACTCAGGATCAGTACAGGATAAGTAATGTAATGTATGTACACAGTGACTGTACCAGCAGAATAGTGAGTGCAGCTCTGGGGTATAATACAGGATAAGTAATGTAATGTATGTACACAGTGACTGTACCAGCAGAATAGTGAGCGCAGCTCTGGGGTATAATACAGGATGTAACTCAGGATCAGTATGGGATAAGTAATGTAATGTATGTACACAGTGACTGTACCAGCAGAATAGTGAGTGCAGCTCTGGAGTATAATACAGGATGTAACTCAGGATCAGTACAGGATAAGTAATGTAATGTATGTACACAGTGACTATACTGGCAGAATAGTGAGCGCAGCTCTGGAGTATAATACAGGATAAGTAATGTAATGTAATGTACACAGTGACTGTACCAGCAGAATAGTGAGCGCAGCTCTGGAGTATAATACAGGATGTAACTCAGGATCAGTACAGGATAAGTAATGTAATGTATGTACACAGTGACTGTACCAGCAGAATAGTGAGTGCAGCTCTGGAGTATAATACAGGATAAGTAATGTAATGTAATGTACACAGTGACTGCACCAGCAGAATAGTGAGTGCAGCTCTGGAGTATAATACAGGATAAGTAATGTAATGTATGTACACAGTGACTGCAACAGCAGAATAGTGAGCGCAGCTCTGGAGTATAATACAGATGTAACTCAGGATCAGTACAGGATAAGTAATGTAATGTATGTACACAGTGACTGCACCAGCAGAATAGTGAGCGCAGCTCTGGAGTATAATACAGGATGTAACTCAGGATCAGTACAGGATAAGTAATGTAATGAATGTACACAGTGACTGCACCAGCAGAATAGTGAGCGCAGCTCTGGAGTATAATACAGATGTAACTCAGGATCAGTACAGGATAAGTAATGTAATGTATGTACACAGTGACTGTACCAGCAGAATAGTGAGCGCAGCTCTGGAGTATAATACAGGATAAGTAATGTAATGTATGTACACAGTGACTGCAACAGCAGAATAGTGAGCACAGCTCTGGAGTATAATACAGATGTAACTCAGGATCAGTACAGGATAAGTAATGTAATGTATGTACACAGTGACTGTACCAGCAGAATAGTGAACGCAGCTCTGGAGTATAATACAGGATGTAAAAAAATCATCAATGGAAATTAAAATTTATTAACAAATGGAGGCCTGGATTTGGAGATCCCCCCCCCCCAAAAAAAAAAAAAAATTAAAGCGGAAAAACACAGTACAGGTTGATCCAACTTCGATGTAATGTCCTTAGAACATATCACAATGAGGCTCAGTAGTGTGTGTGGCCTCCACGTGCCTGTACGACCTCCTTACAACGCCTGGGCAGCTCCTAATGAGGTTATGGATGGTCTCCTGAGGGATCTCCTCCCAGACCTGGACTAAAGCATCTGCCAACTCCTGGACAGTCTGTGGTGCAACGTGATGTTGGTGGATGGAGCGAGACATGATGTCCCATGATGTGCTCAGTCGGATTCAGGTCTGGAGAACGGGTGGGCCAGTCCATAGCTTCAATGCCTTCATCTTGCAGGAACTGCAGACACACTCTGGCCACATGAGGTCTGGCATTGTCCTGCATTAGGAGGAACCTAGGGCCAACCGCGCCAGTATATGGTCTCACAAGGGGTCTGAGGATCTCATCTCGGTACCTAATGGCAGTCAGGCTACCTCTGGCGAGCACATGGAGGGCTGTGTGGCCCTCCAAAGAAATGCCACCCCACACCATTACTGACCCCCTGCCAAACCGGTCATGCTGAAGGATGTTGCAGGCAGTAGATCGCCCTCCACTGCGTGTCCAGACTCTGTCACGTCTGTCACATGTGCTCTGGGCACCAGTGGTATTCTGTGGCAAATGCCAAGCGTCCTGCACGGTGTTTGGCTGTGAGAACAACCCCCATCTGTGGACGTCGGGCCCTCATACCATCCTCATGGAGTCGGTTTCTAACCATTTGTGCAGACACATGCACATTTGTGGCCTGCTGGAGGTCATTTTGCAGGGCTCTGGCAGTGCTCCTCCTGTTCCTCCTTGCACAAAGACGGAGGTAGCGGTCCTGCTGCTGGGCTGTTGCCCTCCTATGGCCCCCTCCACGTCTCCTGGTGTATTGGCCTGTCTCTAAGTAGCACCTCCATCCTCTGGACACTATGCTGACAGACACGGCAAACCTTCTTACCACAGCTCGCATTGATGTGCCATCTTGGATGAGCTGCACTACCCGAGTCACTTGTGTGTTTTGTAGAGTTCGTCTCATGCTACCACGAGTGTGAAAGCACAACCAACATTCAAAAGTGACCAAACCATCAGCCAGAAAGCATTGGTACTGAGATGTGGTCTGTGGTCCCCACCTGCAGACCCCTCCTTTATTGTATCTCAATAATTGCCAATAATTTCCATCTGTTGTCTATTCCATTTGCACAACAGCAGGTGACATTGATTGTCAGTGTTGCTTGGAGTTACGTTGTGTTGCTTAAGTGTTCCCTTTATTTTCTTGGAGCAGTATATATTGTATATTCTGTATGTAATCTAGAATTCTGGAATCTAATACTCAGTACTCGGTGAGTCCTCCCCTTTAGAGCTGCACTGTATCCTATACTGTATATATCTTACATTGGACTAAAGGCTATTGAGCAATTCCCTTCCCAGAAAACTGTTATTATTCTGCAGATAATTGTATAGATCATACAGAGATGTGGCGACCAGCTAAATCCCCCAAAGGACAGATCACTTACGTAGATGCAGCTGGCATTATCTTTGATGCAGACGCTGGCAGCCGCGTTTAGCGTGAGACGGTTAAATAACAAGCGACAGAGGAAAAAAAAAAGCAGAATTATCAGTTCTTTCCTGTGGAAGCAGAACATGGGAAAAATGAGCTGGAAACAAGCGAATTATTTACAGTAGACAGGCTCTGAGACAGGCTACATCATCCTAAGATCCCTGCAATACTCTGTGCTGCTGTGGAGCCTGCAATTTCTATTATGTAATTCTCACTCTGTGACCTCTTCTATAAGATCAGCACACCCCTCTCCTGAAATACTCTGCGCTGCTAGGGAACCAGCTCCTCCCACTAAGTAACTCTCACTCTGTGACCTCCCTATAAGATCAGCATACCCCGCTCCTGAAATACTCTGTGCTGCTGTGGACCCTGCACTTTCTATTATGTAACTCTCACTCTGTGACCTCCCTATAAGATCAGCACACCCCTCTCCTGAAATACTCAGTGCTGCTCTTACCTCTGCAGCCTTGGTGTCGATCCCCCATGTCTTAGACGCTGAGGTGCTCCGGTGCTGTATTCTCTCCGGTAAGACTGAGGATATTGAACATGCAGCAATATCGGATGAAGCCCTTGCGGCTTTAATTAAACGCAGACAGCGAGGATGAGGACGATAAATCCACGCTCCGATTGTTACAACTTTCACTCTGATTTCATAAAACTTACTTTATACTTCCAGAAAGTTTCTTATTACTCACAACTTCAAAGATTTCCATCTCGTATTAATAAGCAGAAGCAGCCAGCATCGAAGATTCGCCCCATAGCTGTATAGTTGGACGCAAGAGACCCCAAAAATAAGCCCCATGGGGTGCAGGGAATGATTACATCGGAGAATGAGCCGTCACATAGAATAGACTAGAATGTACTGAGCAACACGATCGTGTAACTATGCATTCACCATTGTAGCACCAGCCCTACCCCCCCTACCAGTGTTGGGGTGTGCGCCCCTCCATCAGTGTTCGGCTGTTACCTGATATTGTGTTCATAAGTGTTGTAGACTCCGGTAGGTGCTGTAGGTAAGATGGAGTCACTCTCTATTCCAGTAGACACTGTAGACAGGGGCGGATCCAGGGTCGGGCAACTGCCCGAGGCCCGCACCCAGCAGGGCTCCGCTGCATGGCCCGGACCTAACAAAACGGTCCCGGTCGGCGGGAGGTACGTCCCGATTTCAACTCCGTAGGATGCCGATAAGCTGAATACATAGGTGTTTAAAGCAGGAGCTGTCACAGCTCAGCTCCTGCTTTAACGCTGCGCTCCGGCATTTGTAGCCGCGATTTGATGACGTCACATCGCGCCTACAATATGAGTATGAGTGAGAGAGCGGCGGGGGAGCAATGGAAGGTGAGTGTAAGTGTTTTTTTTTTTTGTGTTCAACATTAAGATGGAACATAATGTAGGGGGCCCATGAAACTGGGGGCAGATGGAGGGGGAAAACGGCATGACACTGGGGCAGATGGAGGGGGGGAGATCATCTGACACTGGGGCAGATGAAGGGGGGAATGGCATGACACTGGGGCAGATGAAGGGGGAGAGATCATCTGACACTGGGGCAGATGAAGGGGGGAACGGCATGACACTGGGGCAGATGGAGGGGGGAGATCATCTGACACTGGGGCAGATGAAGGGGGGAACGGCATGACACTGAGGCAGACGAAGGGGGAGAGATCATCTGACACTGGGGCAGATGAAGGGGGGAATGGCATGAAACTGGGGCAGATGAAGGGCGGAGAATGGCATGACACTGGGGCAGATGAAGGGGGAGAGATCATCTGATACTGGGGCAGATGAAGGGGGGAACGGCATGACACTGGGGCAGATGAAGGGGGGGAGAATGGCATGACATTGGGGCAGATGAAGGGGGGGGAACGGCATGCCACTGGGGAAGATGAAGGGGGGAGAACGGCATGACACTGGGGCAGAGATGGGGGGACATGAAACTGTGGGAAGATGAAGGGGGAGAATGGCATGAAACTGGGGACAGAGATGGAGGGGGGACATGAAACTAGGGGCAGATGAAGGGTGTATATGAAACTGGGGGAGAGATAGAGGGGGGACATATAATTTACGCGTGACTGTAGGAGGATTATACTGTGTGGAATCACATGAAAAATGAATGAGAACGGGCGGAGTCAACATAAAAGTGGGCGGAGCCAAATTTGCCGCGGCGCTCTGCGCGCTCCGCACATTTTATTCCTTCTTTCTAGTCTTCAAAAGTTGGGAGGTATGGGTTAGAAGCGCGAGACCCCCCCAGACCCGCTGGTAAGTAGGGCCCCGCAAACCCTGGATCCGCCACTGACTGTAGATAAGATGGAGTCACTCTCTATTCCTATAGACTCCGGTAGACACTGTAGATAAGTCGGAGTCACTGTCTTACTAACCATGCAGCCATTTTTAGACCATAATGCACTTTTTGCTGTTGGCTACTTATACATATGTCATAATTGATATATAAGATCCACTAATCGCCCAGGAAACTCAAAGAAGCAGGGCATTGTGGGTAATGGTATACAAATATTTCCATATATCCTATTTTGTGTAGAATCTGGTTATTTACTTTGCAGACATACCATCACCTTACCCCGGCCATGTTTCCTTCTCGTAGATGATCTGTGATATATGACTGTGTCCTACGGCATAAAATAAGGAGAATATCGGAACGTGTCGGCATCTTAAAATAACATTCAGGATTAAAAGTGGAACATCTGAGATTGCAAATTTATGGAGAGGCCGGTCCCTTGGTAATACCCGACGATGAATCACTGACTCTCATGCAAGTTTTATACCTCCAGAGCATGTAACATGGAGAATACACGGCCATAATAAATATTCTAATGAGCAAAACTGAATAAAACAATGCGCCGATAAATAAAACACATCGGAAAATCGGTCATGTGACCTCAGTCCTGATCCCCATCAGAAGGAGGGAGAATATTACTGCCGTGACCTCCCCGACTCAGGACTGAAACTCTTCATTTCCACGTTTTCAGATTTTAATTTGATTCTATATCTAATAAAATTGACTCAAGTCTAGAATATTAATCGCCCTAAGACCCGAGGAGCTCGTTCAATGAAGACCTCACCTTTAAGGAAATGTCCACTCTTTCATTACACTGTGATGTTCTTAAGCTAAATAAGTCCAGGATACAGCGTACAGGTGTCAGAGCTTAATATTTTATGATAAAGAGCTCCAAATCCCCTCCATAGACATATTATAAAATTATATTCTCACTACCTGAAGCTACCACTAGAGGAGCTCAAGAGCTTACTTGATAACGATCATACACTGTATTCAATTATAACATTGTATGTGGTAAGTTTAGGAGCTCCCTCTAGTGGTGACTGCAGGCAGATTGACTTTTTTATGTAAGTTCTTGCAGTGTATTCACTGTTGTAAATGGTTCTTCTTAACTATTTCCATGCTTATCCCCACTCACACTAATTCTGAGCATTTTCTAAGGATTGGAGACCCTCTAAAGATTTGTTTCACAAGGGGTCCACCAAGCTTCATGACATCATGATGCTCGGAGCACCCCATGTGACTAGAAGGGATTCTATCATTAAAATCAAATTTTTTCTCGTTCACACATAGGAATAGCCTTAAGAAAGGCTATTCTTCTGCTACCTTTAGATGTCTTCTCCGCGCCGCTGTTCGGTAGAAATCCCGGTTTTCGTTGGTATGCAAATGAGAACTCTCTAGCCCAGTCACAGGCCTCATCAATGACCCCAGTGTATGATATCATCCAGAAGCCCTGAAGAGTCCCCAGAGAGAGCCATGGGTGCTGCAAGAAGATCCAGAAAAGCTGACAAAAAATTAGTATAATCATTATATTTTCACACTTCCCCCGGTGTCCCTCTATCTGTTATACTATGAGGTCTGAAGACTAGAGATGAGCGAACAGTGTTCTATCGAACACATGTTCGATCAGATATCAGGGTGTTCGCCATGTTCGAATCGAATCGAACACCGCGTGGTAAAGTGCGCCAAAATTCGATTCCCCTCCCACCTTCCCTGGCGCCTTTTTTGCACCAATAACAGCGCAGGGGAGGTGGGACAGGAACTACGACACCGGGGGCATTGAAAAAAATTGGAAAAAGTCATTGGCTGCCGAAATCAGGTGACCTCCATTTTAGACGAATAGTGGATTTCAAATCCGGGTTATATGAGAATGTGAACTTTGTGACTATGAGACAGGGATAGCTGTACAGGCAGGGATAGCTAGGGATAACCTTTATTTAGGGGGGAATGTTATTAAAAATAACTTTTTGGGGCTCTATCGGGTGTGTAATTGTGATTTTTGTGAGATAAACTTTTTCCCATAGGGATGCATTGGCCAGCGCTGATTGGCCGAATTCCGTACTTTGGCCAATCAGCGCTGGCTCTGCTGGAGGAGGCGGAGTCTAAGATCGCTCCACACCAGTCTCCATTCTGGTCCGACCTTAGACTCCGCCTCCTCCAGCAGAGCCAGCGCTGATTGGCCGAATTCCGTACTCTGGCCAATCAGTGCTGGCCAATGCATTCTATTGGCGTGATGAAGCAGTGCTGAATGTGTGTGTTTAGCTCAACTACACCGGCGTAGTTGAGCTAAACACACACATTTAGCACTGCTTCATCACGCCAATAGAATGCATTGGCCAGTGCTGATTGAAGCAGAGCTGAATCTGTGTGCTTAGTTCAACTACTCCACCGGCGTAGTTGAGCTAAACACACACATTCTGCACTGCTTCATCACGCCAATAGAATGCACTGGCCAGCGCTGATTGGCCAGAGTACGGAATTCGGCCAATCAGCGCTGGCTCTGCTGGAGGAGGCGGAGTCTAAGATCGCTCCACACCAGTCTCCATTCTGGTCCGACCTTAGACTCCGCCTCCTCCAGCCGAGCCAGCGCTGATTGGCTGAATTCCGTACTCTGGCCAATCAGCGCTGGCCAATGCATTCTATTAGCTTGATGAAGCAGAGTGTGCACAAGGGTTCAAGGGCACCCTCGGCTCTGATGTAGCAGAGCCGAGGCTGCACAAGGGTTCAAGCGCACCCTCGGCTCTGATGTAGCAGAGCCAAGGGTGCACAGATGTAGCAGAGCCGAGGCTGCACAAGGGTTCAAGCGCACCCTCGGCTCTGATGTAGCAGAGCCGAGGGTGCACAGATGTAGCAGAGCCGAGGCTGCACAAGGGTTCAAGCGCACCCTCGGCTCTGATGTAGCAGAGCCGAGGCTGCACAAGGGTTCAAGCGCACCCTCGGCTCTGATGTAGCAGAGCCAAGGCTGCACAAGGGTTCAAGCGCACCCTCGGCTCTGCTACATCAGAGCCGAGGGTGCGCTTGAACCCTTGTGCAGCCTCGGCTCTGCTACATCAGAGCTGAGGGTGCGCTTGAACCCTTGTGCACACTCTGCTTCATCAAGCTAATAGAATGCATTGGCCAGCGCTGATTGAAGCAGAGCTGAATCTGTGTGCTTAGCTCAACTACTCCACCGGTGTAGTTGAGCTAAACACACACATTCAGCACTGCTTCATCACGCCAATAGAATGCATTGGCCAGCACTGATTGGCCAGAGTACGGAATTCGGCCAATCAGCGCTGGCTCTGCTGGAGGAGGCGGAGTCTAAGGTCGGACCAGAATGGAGACTGGTGTGGAGCGATCTTAGACTCCGCCTCCTCCAGCAGAGCCAGCGCTGATTGGTTGAGTTCCGTACTCTGGCCAATCAGCGCTGGCCAATGCATTCTATTAGCCCGATGAAGTAGAGCTGAATGTGTGTGCTTAGCACACACATTCAGCTCTACTTCATCGGGCTAATAGAATGCATTGGCCAATCAGCGCTGGCCAATGCATTCTATTAGCGTGAACTGAGTTTGCACAGGGGTTCTAGTGCACCCTCGGCTCTGCTACATCAGATTGCTACATCTGATGTAGCAGTGCCGAGTGTGCATCAGATGTGTAGTTGAGCAAAACTGACTCAGCACTGCTAAGTCTCTGCATTCGCATAGGAATGCATTGGCCAGCCTTCGGCCAATCAGCGCTGGCTCTGCCGGAGGAGGCGGAGTCTAAGGTCGGACCTGAATGGAGACTGGTGTGGAGCGATCTTAGACTCCGCCTCCTCCAGCAGAGCCAGCGCTGATTGGTCGAGTTCCGTACTCTGGCCAATCAGCACTGGCCAATGCATTTCTATGGGGAAAAGTTAGCTTGCGAAAATCGCAAACTGACAGGGATTTCCATGAAATAAAGTGACTTTTATGCCCCCAGACATGCTTCCCCTGCTGTCCCAGTGTCATTCCAGGGTGTTGGTATCATTTCCTGGGGTGTCATAGTGGACTTGGTGACCCTCCAGACACGGATTTGGGTTTCCCCCTTAACGAGTATATGTTCCCCATAGACTATAATGGGGTTCGAAACCCATTCGAACACTCGAACAGTGAGCGACTGTTCGAATCGAATTTCGAACCTCGAACATTTTAGTGTTCGCTCATCTCTACTGAAGACCCCAGAAGAGTATAATAATGTCACTTCTGGTTCATGAGTGGTAAACCCCCAAAGTTTCAGGACAAACCCGAAACTTTTGGGATTTTTGAGTGTAATCCACCCATCTCTTGTCTGTAATCTTCTAGTTCAGCTTTTCTGATGATGTTCTGATTCTTATTCCAACCTGTCTTAAGAAGTTGGTGACTTCCCCATCTCAATTTTGAAGGGTAAGAGGGGATTAGCAGAGCTCATCAAAATGTGTCAGAATTCTGATGCCATTTGAGCTTTTTTGAAAGGGTGTGTGCATTACATGACAAAAATTTGCACCCAAGGAGTCAAATTTTGCAGCAAAACATTGGTACAAAGTAAGCCAACTACGGTAGTAGGTGGTATAATCTCAGGCTAGACAGTGTACCGAGACACCAGATGGATCATCCACCATCACCTATTGGGATAAATCTGGTCTAAATTTGCACTAGCGAAAAAAATAAACTTATATGGGCACTACATGGTCGTATTATTTAGATACCACATGGCCAAAGTTTTTGGGCACTGAATGACGGTTTTCTTGGAGTATTGTATGGCAGTATTCAGAGGAAGGAGGACTCCTTTTTTGGAAGTACTTGACAATTTCCATCTCCAGGTATAATCAGGGAGATAATAATATCAATCCATGTAACTACCGTCATCTGCCGAGCTCTTCCTGCCTTTTATTCACATATGTAAAGAAATCGGGAACCCCTTGTTTACATGCAAAACTCCCCCCATCTCTTCCTCTATTTGTACATCTGTCTCAGCAAATTGTACTTAATGTTCGCTCTTTTACATGGCGTCCATTTCAAAGAAATGGAAATGACGCTTCTAGGAAGCTTGTTTAATTGCAATGGCGCCCCCCCACACGCAACGTGAGTCACCGTCCTGGAATACATTATAGTCAATGAGCTCTTGTCTTTAATGACTAACACATCCAGGTTATTGAGCACAAATGATATGATTGTTGTAATCTGCCGAGAATTTCTGCATCCTCAATGAGGAGAAGATCCATTCATAGAAGTAAGAAAAAAAAAAACAACCTCACACATGGTGTTCCTGCAAAATAATGCAAAGGTAGAGTATATGTACAATTTTTAAAGGACCAGTGTTCAGTCTTAAAAGTAAAGCTCAAAGAAGCGCCCGAGCAATTGTTTGAGTGTCCCTTCATTACAATTGAAGATATCACTTCTGCCTTATTTAAAGGATCAGACTGTGCTAATATAGTAGATGAATCCATACGATTATTGATTGCACTTACATTTGCTCGGTTATCTAATTGTGCTGTATGCAGAGTATCCGGTGTACTCTGAGATGCAGATTCACATGGCCTGTCCATACTACCTGGTTGTGCTGTATGCAGAATTTCCAATGTATTCTATGATCTGCATCTTTACATTTCTCCCCATCATTGGCTCCCACTGCCTGTCTATACTATCTGTATGTGCTGTATGCAGAATATCCAATGTATTCTATGAGACGCGGCTTTGCTCTGTCCCCTAAAACTCACAATGTGTGACTATACTGTCTGTGTAAATCAAATAATTAAAGGTGTGATCCTCACCTACGGTTATCTGTAGGATAGGGTCCCACCCCAGTATAACAAATAAAGTTGAGGATCCCAGTAGATAAATATTGAGTAGAAAATAATTCCTTTGTTTACATTTGCATTGTGCTACATGTGAATACGCAGAGTTATGAGCAACGTTTCGGCCTTAACAGCCTTTATCGAGCTTGTAGTTTTGGTTCTAGTGTAGTAGAGATGCAATGAGGACCAGAAGTCCAGAAGGTGGGTAAGACAAGCCTTAGTAGGTTCGCTTGGTTGAGTGTGAGTTGGGAATGTTGTCCTGAGGGGCCCACGTGACCTGTGGGGTCTTGTTTCAGGCTAGTTGCTACACACCGGCTAACAGGATTATGGTAACACAGTTAGGAGAACTCCTTTAGTTAGTCTCGAGGGGTGTCTGCTGGGAGCCTGGCTGGGGCTGACGGGGAAATCCTGTGTGTTCCCGTCTAAATGAAGTCCTCCTATGGCGTGGCCAGAAGCGGAGACTGTTGGTGGGGGGTAATGGATGGGATGGAGCCCTCCATCCCAAGCAGACACCCCTTGAGACTAACTAAAGGAGTTCTCCTAACCGTGGTACCATAATCCTGTTACCCGGTGTGTAACAACTAGCCTGAAACAAGACCCCACAGGTCATATAGACACCTCAGGACAACATTCCCAACTCACACTCAACCAAGCAAACCTACTAAGGCTTGTTTTACTCACCTTCTGGACTTCTGGTCCTCATTACATCTCTACTACACTAGAACCAAAACTACGAGCTCGATAAAGGCTGTTAAGGCCGAAACGTTGCTCATAACTCTGCATATTCACGTGTAGCACAATGCAAATGTAAATAAAGCATTATTTTCTACTCAATATTTATCTACTGGGAACCTTAACTTTATTGGTTATACTGTCTGTGTGTGCTGTAGGCAGAATGTTTTGTGTATTATATGAAATGTAGTTTTACAATGATATCTTTCACTCACAATGCAATCCTGCACTTTCTGTTTGTACTGTGTACAGCATCTTCAGTATATCCTGAGATACATCTTCACATTACTTCTCCCTGATTCACACTACCTGTGTGTGCTGAGTGCAGAATTTCCAGTGTATTGGATTTGATATAACTTTACACAGCTCTACTCTGGCTGCTACTTGTTAGAGTTGAGAAAGATACACCAAACAAGTTGCATCAAATGGATGTTCCCTAACTACCTCAGTGTATTATATCATTGATCTGCAGTATTACTTGCTGACTTAAGCTAGGACCCAGAGCAGAGCAAGTGAAGTGTGTTGAAATGTAACCACTCTTTCTGTGCCAGATGCTTCATGGGAAATGTAGTCTGCATTAGAGGAACCGTATCAGAAGTGAAGAAGAAATCAAGATCTTGTAACATAGGATATATGGTGGTGCATGGAGAGTCATAGAGTAATGGCACTGATGTAGCTTTTGCGCTGAGGTTGTTCAAGCTAACCTCAACAATAAAGAACAGATTATTGGGATAGATTAGCTCTGTTAGAGTTACGCAGGTGTTTAGGCCTATCCATATATAAGGTTAAATGGGCACTAAAATTTTAGAATGATTGACATTGAATGATTGAATTTCTCCTTGCAAATTTGTGGTTAACTCCCTGCTACTAGGGAAAATCTGTCTTTAGAAACCAAGAGACACAAACTGAAACAGAGGAGGTGGAGAAGGAAGAGCTGGTTTCCCTTCACAGGCTGTTTACTCAGAGGGCTGTTCTGAGCTACTTGCCTGCACACTGCACAGAGAGAAGTCTGCAGCTTATCACAGCCCCAGCAGCTCTGAAAAGGTAAATGTTAAGAGAGAAAGAAATTGTCTTCTCTGCACCTCTAAAGCCAACTGGATGAAAAACAAGTGAAATTACGCAAGTCACATGACCCCCAAGTCACCTGCATATGTTATTGAGTATTTTTGTTACAGATTCGATCTGGAGTGTTTCTAGATCTGACATTGGAGGTAATTGGATTCCATTGAATATTTCGTCCCAGTGACATGTAGTTATTCCACTAAATATATGGGGGCAGCACAGGTATTGCTGATTATAGTCACATACATACAAAGCACCTCGGCTGGACAGAACCTTCCTGGCACATTGACAATACAGGGAACGGTTGCCAAGATCTGTGCTGTTTGCCGAGAGCAGTGCTCAGCATTTGTGGCGACACCTCGGAGGGAGAACTTCCTTGTGTTTGTATAAGTTTGAGCAGTAATTCAGTCCGGAGGTCTAAAGTCAGAGCACTAAAAAGATAATCCGCTAATTGCTTTCCCAAAAGTATATTACTCGGTAAATCTACATAATGACTTTGTAACTGAAAACCTCCACTTTTTTTTCTCTTCCACCTCTCGCTGTAGACGTTAAATGAGGAGATACTGTAAGTCTTCATTTCATGGGCAATTTAGTCCTGACAATAAAAAACACTTAAAGTAAAATGATTCGCGTGAGCAGAGAAGATAAGTCATGTTGATTACTCTGCTCGTAACCCAAATCAGTGGATAGGGTATGAATAGAGGGGGGCACAAAGTTTTAGAAAACCATTACACCATTTGGTTTGGATCAGTTTGCCATGGGCGGAACAAGCTCTCTATAAGACCTGCCCAAGTGCCACAAGTACCACATCAAGGTTCTAGCCACGGTGTCTCTAAAATAATGTCAGCCATGTGAATCAGTAGACATACGAACCTAAATTGGTGCTCATTTTGGAGACTCAACCTCAAATCACTCCCCTTTACAAACCGCTTTTCCATCAGTCATTGCTATAGTGCTAAAACCAAACCAACAACCCTTAATTGTACTTGGAATATAATAACATGTTCTGCTATGAATTCTGCATGAATTCGGCACAGGGGAGTGGTCAAGTGCCCATTCTTGCCAAATTAAGCAATGCTCAAGCTCCTGATCAGTTAACTGATCATCATAGAATTGTTCAAATAAGTCCATGCTCACCAAAGAGTATTGGGCCCATAAATCTTCAACCACCAAGGATGTCCAAACAAAGGAAACATGGTTCTATTTTTTGGGGGGTTCCACCCTGTGTCATCCCCTACATACTGAAAGAGAATACTGATCAGACTCAGTCACAGGTAGAAAACATCCAAGGTCCACTGACATTAGCTACATATAACGGGTGATGTTCACTTTCCTCACTTTCCTTCTCCACCAGGCCCAGTCCACCATGATGACTTCTCCTGGCAGCTGCATAGTTTGCTGCTCAGACAATGATGTTCCTATAGGTTACTTGTGCAAGATAAGGATTCAGTTTGGCCCTTTTATCTGTATCCAATCCCCACTTCTTGTCAAAACAACATCATCATTGTCATCCTGCTAATACCACCAGTCCCGTGACCACGTTACTTTAGAAGGCTGTGCAATACCCTTTAAAGGGAATGTGTCACCAGAAAATGATCTATTTTAAACCGTTGTTATGTTGAACATATTTTATAGGAATTTTGATGATATTTTAAAGCATTTTTTATGTCACTATCACACTATAGATAAAAAGTAATATATTGGGACTATACAAGTAAGGGCGGGTTCACATCTGCGCCCGGTCTCCGGTTTAGCCAATCTGGCCGGTCTCTGTCTTCTGCTCCACGAAACTGGACAGGAGACGGAAACCCGGCGGTCAGTTTTCCAACCCATTCCCTTGAATGGGTTTGCAGAGGTGACTGCCCGTGTGCGTCTTCTGCCTGTCCACGGGGAAACCGTTTTTTTAACCGGACACAAAGTCCTGCATGTCCGACTTTGTGTCTGGCTAAAAAAATGGTTTCCCCGCGGAGAGGCAGAAGATACACATAGGCGGTCACCTCTGCAAACCCATTCAAGTGAATGGGTTTGAAACCTGACTGCCGGATTTCCGTCTCCTGTCTAGTTTTGCGGGGCAGAAGATGGAAACTGGATGGATTGGCTAAACCGGAGACCCGGCGCAGGTGTAAACCCACCCTCAGATAAGTAAATATCAATAATAATAGATCCTGCAATTTTAACTCTGGTCATGAAGTCTTCGGACAATAGATGATGTCACAGATCTACAGTCTCTCCCTGCACAGAGTATGTCTGTATGTATGTCCATTCAAGTGGCTGAGGATGTGGATGTAGATGAAAGCAGACTTTACTAGAAACAGGGAAACATACTTTAAGCCATAAAATAAATGTTGACCCTGAACTAGACCTCTAAATGAATCAGACCCCAGAGCAGATCACAGAGAAGAGGGGAAAAAAGGATTCGTACTCCAGATCAGATTCCTTCTTATACTTACCGACCTTTGCTCCCTGGGCCACCTGGTACAAACTGGATCCAGATGCCCATCACCTTCAATACATTGACACTGTATGGGGTTAAAAGGCCATAGAGGCAGAAAGGGTCCAGGTGGTGAGGGGTAGCGAGATGGGCCATTCAAGTAGGACTGCACTAATTGTGAATCCAGGGGTCAATCCAAGCCTGCTTTCATTGACATCCAATGGGCTTTCCAGTGGTTCAATCCAAGCTGTCTTTCATCGTCCTCCTGATTTTCTGAACTCAAACGTAAGCAAAATGTGACTGAATAGAAGGCTAGCGCCTCAGTTATATTTTCTGAATATCTTCTGGCAAGCCTTTGAGCGAATAAGAGCATTTTTTATATCCTTCTAGAAATGCATGTATCATTAGTTGGTCCTTGAAACGGACATTGAGAAACTTTTCTGCCTGGCAAATTCTGCACACTACACAAATCCTCTCACGGCCGGTCCTGCAGAGTCATATATTTAATGTGTCTGTCCATTGATGTGCCAATTGACTTAAAGAGTCTTACATCTCCCCGTCCTGTCAGAGCAGAGAAAGACATTATATTAGTCCTGGAACCTACGTGCAAGATTAACCAAGAGGAGTAATTGAGTGTGACTTTGATATTTGGCTAGGTGCTTGTGTGTCTCTCTGTGTGATAAGGGATAAGCGCTTGTTCTGCGGACATAATTGTATTTGAAAGTTGAATTTGTGTCACTTTACAGATGTTCTGCAAGGTAAGATCCCATTACCCTTGTCATCAAACTCAATTTTTTTTTTCAAAGCTGAATCTGGGTCTGGTACGAGGATTAAAAGATGAGACTCTTAGATTTCTTTATGGGAAAAAAAATAAAAAATGAAATAAAATATATTTAAATATATTCCAAGAGCACAATGCCACTAGAGGAATCACTGCAAGGAGAAATGAACAATTAGTGGAACAGGTCTGCTGAGTCAGCCAAAGTCTGATCAATTAAAAGTTACCGCAGATTCCTCTAACTTTAGACACATAATTGAATTTACCTTGTGTACAATCCTCGCTTTTTTTTCCTATATAACTTATGTAAAGTACCAGTCTTTCCCTTTTACACTAAATTGATTTCTAATTTTTAGATTTGAAAGTTTTCGAAATTTAAAAATGAAAAATTAAAATTTCACAATTTTTTATTTCATGGGAAAAAAATTCCAATTGACATTGCCAAGGTCATGGACACTAATTTACTCCAACTTAAATATTCACTATATTTTAGTAAGCCAATTCAATACTCACATTTTTACTGAAACGTAGGCAAAAAATTGAATTTGACCTGCAATTGTAAGGGTGGAAGAGACAATCCAAGGATTGGGAAGGTGAAAAGTCAAATTCTTCTAGTGTCAATATCGAGTTTGGTTTGAGGTTGTATTAGGGATATGTCCTCTGGATTGTTGTTAGTTTTAGACATCAGATCTGATTGTCTTATCCTAAAGGAACTTAGACAAGTCATATAGGCAAGAATTTTTAGCAGTTTTTTTTTAATTTTTTTTGAAAAAAAAAATCCATAACAAGGAAAGGACAAAAGATTAAAAAAATTTAAATTTCAAAGCAAATGTTTCAAAACCGTTCCAGTGCTCAAAAGATCAAAACATATTTTCATTTTATAAAAGGTAATCCCAATGTATGATAAATTTAAGGCTCTGGGACCTCAAGATACCCTAAGATTTCTTTATTGGGGCCTTAATAGAGTTAATAGATAAGTTTTCCTAGTTCTCGTAAGCGGTTACATAAAGTAAGCTATAACATCATGGATTGACAAGGCCTCAATAATTACCAGTATTCCGCGCTGTGTTAAGGTTACGTCTCCGTGGCATAGTGCTCTTCATGTATTGTATAGATTTATTGTCTGGATTCTCATATTTTTCTTCTTTTAAGGTTGTCTCTGTAAATCCATTGATTCCAACACAAGGGCAAGTTATTAATACAACATTTTCCCACAGCTCAAGATCTAGGCTAGTTTTACTATAGAGAAAGATCATGAAAAATCTGAGGTCTAACTAAACCTAAAGTTGAAAAGAAGTAAGGAACGTAATATATATTGATACTGTATTTACACACTCAAGACAAGGGTGACAGCTCTGCCTCCATGGCATTGAAATGAAGGGCAAAGTTATAGGTGGAGAAGTTAG
Organism: Leptodactylus fuscus; assembly: GCF_031893055.1. Classification (NCBI taxonomy): domain Eukaryota; kingdom Metazoa; phylum Chordata; class Amphibia; order Anura; family Leptodactylidae; genus Leptodactylus; species Leptodactylus fuscus. The sequence goes on from NC_134270.1 coordinate 20,023,226, forward strand.
GTGTCAAATGGTCTGCCAGCTAAGGGGCACCCAAAGACCTTTCCATAGAAGTGAGCGAATAGCCCCTCAGTATTCGACTATTCAACCGAACATTGAATCCCATTATAGTCCATGGCGAAAAAATGCTCATTTCAGGGGAAACCACTATTCGACTAAGGAGAGTCACCAAGTCCACAATTACACCCCAAGAAATGATGCCAACACCTCTGGAATGCAACTGGGACAGCAGGGGAAGCATGTCTGAGGGCATCTAACACGCCCAAGTCCCAGTATTACCCCACTATCACAGCCTAACAACTAGACGCTTTCCACACTCAATAGAACCTCTATGGAAAGTGGAAAAATACTTGGAAACCTTTTTCCCTCTACATTAAAGGGGCTCTATCACTGGGAAAAGTCATTTTTAACTAATTCCATCCTTGCATAGGCTTTAGAGATGCTATCCCACACCTACCTTTAGTATGTAGATTGCCTCAGTGGTTTTTGAATAAGTCTGTTTTTATTCATATGCTAATGAGCTTCCAGCCAGCTCAGGAAGTTCCCAGCAGCCTCCTCTCTTCTATTATCTCCTATGTGTGTGAGGCAAACAGGAAGCTGAGTCATCAGCAGCAGCAGCAGCAGTCTCCCATAGAAAACAACAGGGAGAGGTGTGCACGATGTATCGTACACCAGACTAATTAGCATATTAATAAAAACGGACTTATTCAGAAACCACTGAGGCAATTTACATACTAAAGGTAGGTGTGGAATAGACTTTCTAAAGGCTATGCAAGGATGTGATTAGTTAAAAATGATTTTTCCTAGTGATAGAGCCCCTTTAATATGGACAGAAACACAAATTTAAACCTAAAGAATCATTAGCATGCACTCATCACAATTCCTGACTTGACAGCTGCGTTAAGCAGGGTGTAGGCTACAACGCTGACGAAGCCTGAGCACCAGGAACAAGTGTTACAATGGCTAGCAGATAATGTTTCCAGCGTTTTTTCCACCAGCCAGTCAGCCACTACCTCCAGTAGTGTTCATACCCAAGAATCTGCCACTCCTTCCTCCCAACATGCCCAATCTTCCCAGCAGAGTCATCCCACCCTTGCCCCCTCCCAGGAGCTGTTTTTGGGTCCTGTTCCACTCTTTGACTCTGTTCAACCACTTCATGAATCCAAGGAGCTAACAGACGAATTTCTCTGTCCTGATGCCCAAACACTGGAGCATCCACTATCTCCTGGCGATTTTGTGGTTGTGGACCCGCAACAAGCGTTTCTCGGCCTCAGTGATCATGACAAGACACAGTTGAAATCAGGGCAGGCTGTGGTTATGTGCTGTTTGTAGTAAGAGGACAGTGAGCAATTGGAAGAGGAGGTGTGGAGCACAAGGCCACCGACCCAACCTGGACAGAGGCGGTGTGTAGCATGGAAAGCAGTGTAGATGTGCAGGCAAGTGCAGCACCAAAAAAGGTGGCTAGAGGCAGAGGCATGTCCAGAGTCACAGGACAGCTGCTTCACAGAAGCCAGGCCAGAACCAGCAAGGCCCAATATGTTCCCTGTACTAGCCACTCACCCAAAAGTCACCCATCAAGGTCACGTCCCTCGATGGTGTGTAGATTTTTCAACGTATGCGCGGAGGACAAGCTGAATGCAATTTGCACACTGTGCAACTCCAAACTGAATATGGGCAATGAGAAAAGCAACCTGACCACCTCAGCCATGCACCGTCACCCCTCTTCCCAGCAACTCCCCATCTCCCAGGCATTTCATTGCAGGCAGAAGTACAGCGCAACCCACCCACCCACATGCCCAAGCCTTCAACGGCCTCATCTCAAAACTGCTGGTCCTGGAGATATTGGCATTTATGCTAGTGGAGACTCAGGCCTTCCGTGACCATTGATTTCAATGGGAACGTGTTGCGCAAAATCACGGCCGCAAAATAGCACCGCGTATACGATCCCGGCTCCCATTGAAATCAATGGGAGCGTATACGGCCCGCAAAGTCTCACACGGCACATACGTGCCACATCACACGGCACGTTACTCCCTGTGAACTCCCCCTAAAGTAGCTGCTGCTAGCCAGAAAACATTCAGAGCACACTCTTGTCATCTTCTCACCATTGAATGACGGAAGAAGAAGAGGAGAATGAAGTGGCATTTGATGTCATTATCCCACACGAGGCTAGCGGGGAAGTTCAGTGCATCCCATTGCTTCAGCGCGGATGGAGTGAAGGGGAGTTGAAAGTGGAGGAAATGGAGAGTGACCCTTCTGGTGGGGGCAGCAAAGTCATATTTGTATTGTGTGTAGAAGTTGGACATGTGGCCCTTGGGGTGAGTGGAGGCTTCCCCCAGCTAAGGTTTACTTGAGTTTGGCGAGTGGGTGCAAGTACGCCCCCCAGTTAGCCTTTTTGGTGGCATAGAGTGTACACAATGAACCCCAACTGTCACTTGCTGAGCCACTCTTCTACTTGTAACATCATGATAGAACCTGCGTGTCTATGCTTTCTTTAGAGTTATAGATAGATTGGGGCACCTGCATTTTAAGTTTCTGCCCCATTCTGTTGCCTCAGCCCACAAGCAGAGATTTTTTTGTGCCCCTCTGTGCCAATTCAGCCCTGCTACCTCCAGTAGTAATTCTTTCACCCCTATCTTGGAGTTGTGACTTGCCCCAGCAGCGTTTACAGTCTCAGCCCCATTCTGTTGCTTCAGCCCAGGTATATACTGTATACCAGTGCTACGGAATTTCAGCCCTAAAAAGTGGTTTTGAGAACTTTCTGCAGGCTGAGCCTATAAGCTGATGGTGTTTATAGACTTATCAAGCAGTGTTGCTGTTTTCAGAATGTTTCCTGCCTAGAAGAAGCTAAAATTTCTCTCTGACCCTCAGCACGATGTCTCTCCCGATCTATCCAAGCCGCAAAAGACACGAACATGGCTGCCACTATTCTTATAAATCCGAGGTCATCTGATTTCGCCAGCCAATAGCTTTTTCCTATTTTTTTCGATGCCTACGTTTTCCTCTTTCCTGTCCCACCTCCCCTGCACAGCTATTGGTGCAAAAAAAGCACCAGGGAAGGTGGGAGGGCATATGAATTTTTACTGCGTTTACCGCGTGCTATTCGTTCGAAATCGAATATGTCGAATAGCCTGATATTCGATCGAATACCTACTCAATTGAATGGTATTCACTCATCTCTACCTTTCTATTACCCTAAACAGCTCATGGGGTTTTTAGCAGTAGATGTCCCACCTAAATTCATTGACAGCCAGATAGACAAGAATAGCAAAGCTGCATGTCATTAGAAGGATCAACATATGCTTTGGCACACAGGAGAACCCAAGGAGACCCATACGTAATTTAGAATATCTCCTAATGACATCATCGAACCTAGGCTGGCAATCCTGGGAGTATTCGTTATATGTAAAGGACATAGGAATGTATGCATTATCTGAGACCTTATCGTCAAGGAACCTCAGTTCCTCAATTTCACCTACGTTGGACCTTAATTGTACTCCGAAGTGAGGACAAGGAAGATGGTGGAGGTGGGGGTGGAGGACGTGGGTGAGCTCCATCACTTTTCCGCTAATAAATACTGAAAAGTCTGTTTCCAGCAAAGAATGAAGAATGAGATGAGATCAGCATAAATACTTCAGAAAATCAGACTCCGGGATTCACGTTGATCATTTATTGATGTCATTGTAAAATTCTGCTGTAAGGTACCTCCAAGATGACATGTCTGAAGGGTGCGGGCGAGAGAAGGTTTGAAAGGAGACATTCAATCAGGATTTGGGTGATTGATAAAAAGCTTCAGAAACCGATTCACTGGAGCAGACAGCATTCAGCAAAAGAAGACAGATCGTCTTTACAGGGCTGTAAGTAAAACCTGTAAAATAGCGAGCGTCACATCCTACACCAATAGAAACAATGCAGAGGATGATGGATGAACGCTGAGACTCAAAATCTTCAGACTGAAATCCTTAAAAAAAAATTCTAGCTGCTGTCAAATATCTGGAGTTAAAGACCCTTACTGCAAAAATCTACAGTAATACTCTGACATAAGATGAAACATTCAGCAAATAATTCAAAACCTTAGAACAATATTTATACAGCTCATATGTACAAAGATACAACTACTAAGTACATCCACCTGTGTACTAAATATAATTACTATAATACTGCCCCTTATGTACAATAATATAACTACTATAATACTACTCCTATGTACAAGAATATAACTACTATAATACTGCTCCTATGTACAATAATATAACTACTACAATACTACCTCCTATGTACAAGAATATAACTACTATAATACTGCTCCTATGTACAATAATATAACTACTATAATACTGCTCCTATGTACAAGAATATAACTACTATAATACTGCTCCTATGTACAAGAATATAACTACTATAATACTACTTCTATGTACAATAATATAACTACTATAATACTACTCCTATGTACAACAATATAACTACTATAATACTGCTCCTATGTACAATAATATAACTACTATAATACTGCTCCTATGTACAAGAATATAACTACTATAATACTGCTCCTATGTACAAGAATATAACTACTATAATACTGCTCCTATGTACAAGAATATAACTATTATAATACTGCTCCTATGTACAATAATATAACTACTATAATACTACTCCTATGTACAATAATATAACTACTATAATACTACTCCTATGTACAAGAATATAACTACTATAATACTGCTCTTATGTACAAGAATATAACTACTATAATACTGCCCGATATGTACAAGAATATAACTACTATAATACTGCTCCTATGTACAAGAATATAACTACTATAATACTGCTCCTATGTACAAGAATATAACTACTATAATACTACTTCTATGTACAATAATATAACTACTATAATACTACTCCTATGTACAACAATATAACTACTATAATACTGCTCCTATGTACAATAATATAACTACTATAATACTGCTCCTATGTACAAGAATATAACTACTATAATACTGCTCCTATGTACAATAATATAACTACTATAATACTGCTCCTATGTACAAGAATATAACTACTATAATACTGCTCCTATGTACAAGAATATAACTACTATAATACTGCTCCTATGTACAAGAATATAACTACTATAATACTGCTCCTATGTACAAGAATATAACTACTATAATACTACTCCTATGTACAATAATATAACTACTATAATACTGCTCCTATGTACAAGTATACAACTACTATAATACTGCTCCTCTGTACAAGAATATAACTACTATAATACTGCCCGATATGTACAAGAATATAACTACTATAATACTACTCCTATGTACAAGAATATAACTACTATAATACTACTCCTATGTACAAGAATATAACTACTATAATACTGCTCCTATGTACAAGAATATAACTACTATAATACTACTCCTATGTACAAGAATATAACTACTGTAATACTGCTCCTATGTACAATAATATAACTACTATAATACTACCTCCTATGTACAAGAATATAACTACTATAATACTGCTCCTATGTACAATAATATAACTGCTATAATACTGCTCCTATGTACAAGAATATAACTACTATAATACTGCTCCTATGTACAAGTATACAACTACTGTAATACTACTCCTATGTACAAGAATATAACTACTATAATACTGTTCCTATGTACAAGAATATAACTACTATAATACTACTCCTATGTACAAGAATATAACTACTATAATACTGCTCCTATGTACAAGTATACAACTACTATAATACTGCTCCTCTGTACAAGAATATAACTACTATAATACTGCTCCTATGTACAAGAATATAACTACTATAATACTGCTCCTATGTACAAGAATATAACTACTATAATACTGCTCCTCTGTACAAGAATATAACTACTATAATACTGCTCCTATGTACAAGAATATACCTACTATAATACTGCTCCTATGTACAAGAATATAACTACTATAATACTACTCCTATGTACAAGAATATAACTACTATAATACTGCTCCTATGTACAAGAATATAACTACTATAATACTACTCCTATGTACAAGAATATAACTACTGTAATACTGCTCCTATGTACAAGAATATAACTACTATAATACTGCTCCTATGTACAAGAATATAACTACTATAATACTACTCCTATGTACAAGAATATAACTGCTATAATACTGCTCCTATGTACAAGAATATAACTACTATAATACTGCTCCTATATACAAGAATATAACTACTATAATACTGCTCCTATGTACAAGAATATAACTACTATAATACTGCTCCTATATACAAGAATATAACTACTATAATACTGCTCCTATGTACAAGTATACAACTACTGTAATACTACTCCTATGTACAAGAATATAACTACTATAATACTGTTCCTATGTACAAGAATATAACTACTATAATACTACTCCTATGTACAAGAATATAACTACTATAATACTGCTCCTATGTACAAGTATACAACTACTATAATACTGCTCCTCTGTACAAGAATATAACTACTATAATACTGCTCCTATGTACAAGAATATAACTACTATAATACTGCTCCTATGTACAAGAATATAACTACTATAATACTGCCCCTATGTACAAGAATATAACTACTATAATACTGCTCCTATGTACAAGAATATAACTACTATAATACTGCCCCTATGTACAAGAATACAACTACTATAATACTGCTCCTCTGTACAAGAATATAACTACTATAATACTGCTCCTATGTACAAGAATATAACTACTATAATACTGCTCCTATGTACAAGAATATAACTACTATAATACTGCCCCTATGTACAAGAATATAACTACTATAATACTGCTCCTATGTACAAGAATATAACTACTATAATACTACCTCCTATGTGCAAGAATATAACTACTATAATACTACCTCCTATGTGCAAGAATATAACTACTATAATACTGCCCCTATGTACAAGAATATAACTACTATAATACTGCCCCCTATGTACAAGAATATAACTACTATAATACTACACCTATGTACAGGAATATAACTACTATAATACTGCTCCTATGTACAAGAATATAACTACTATAATACTGCCCCTATGTACAAGAATATAACTACTATAATACTGCTCCTATGTACAAGAATATAACTACTATAATACTGCTCCTATGTACAAGTATACAACTACTATAATACTGCCCCTATGTACAAGTATACAACTACTATAATACTGCCCCTATGTACAAGAATATAACTACTATAATACTGCTCCTATGTACAAGAATATAACTACTATAATACTGCTCCTATGTACAAGAATATAACTACTATAATCATAAAGTCTACTAAAGTCAGCTATGCAGAAGAACTACTATACCTCAGGGAAGTCCTCAGTAGTTGATACCTTTTTTAATGGCTAACTCAAAAAGTTTTTTGATGACATATTTCGAGCTTTCGGGACTACTATAAAGGTCCCTTCATCAGGATGGTATAACACAATGTCTGAAGGTAGGCATATATATACACAGAGAAATGGAGTGTTAGATGCAAAATAGATGGAAAACAGAACATAAATAGAGATGAGCGAACACTAAAATGTTCGAGGTTCGAAATTCGATTCGAACAGCCGCTCAATGTTCGTGTGTTCGAACGGGTTTCGAACCCCATTATAGTCTATGGGGAACAGATACTCGTTAAGGGGGAAACCCAAATCCGTGTCTGGAGGGTCACCAAGTCCACTATGACACCCCAGGAAATGATGCCAACACCTCTGGAATGACACTGGGACATCAGGGGAAGCATGTCTGGGGGCATCTAACACACCAAAGACCCTCTATTACCCCAACATCACAGCCTAACAACTACACACTTTCCACATTCAAAAAAACCTCTATCAAAGTGGGAAAATACCTGGAAACCTTCTTTACTCCCCAAATGGATGGACACAAACCCCAATTTAAGCTCAACAAACAGTAACAACCACCCCTTTAAATCACGTTCCCCATGACAACCACAAATGGAATAGGCAATGGGAATTCCAAAAGCCCTCACCCTTAACTGTCATTTTGAGTGTGTGTGTGTGTGTGTGTGTGTGTGTGTGTGTGTGTGTGTGATGTGGTAAGACCTTCCAAAATTCACTTTTCTAGCCCTTAACATGAGCCCTTCCAAACAAAGTTACATGACCTTAAGCTGAGCTACCAGCAGAGATTGAGGCCCTTGGCATGAGTAGAGCCTTGCACCAGCAGTGTTTTTGGCACTTAGGGTGAGTTGAGCCTTGTACCAGCGTGTGTCCCTTAACATCAGGCGGGCCCTAAGTTCTGCGCTTTGCACAAAAGTTCCACATTAACTAGGCTGAATGGTACAAAGATTAGTAGGCCCGAGAACCAGGAACAGGTCTTGCAATGGCTGTCGGATAACGCTTAAAGCACATTGTCCACCAGCCAGTCAGCCTCTACCTCCTCTTACCCAACAGTCTTGTCCTCCTTCCACCCAAAATTCCCAATCTTCCCAGAACAATAACCCCAACTGTCCCTGCTCCCCAGAGCTGTTCTCCCTTCCTTTGACTGTACCGCAACCTGCCCCTCCATTTCGCGATTCCACGGACCTAACAGACGAGTATCTGTGTCCAGATGCTCAAACACTAGAGTCTCCTCCATTCCATCTCCGGTCGATTTGGTGGCGGATGACCAGCAACCCACCCTCATCGACGACGATGAGACGCAGTTGCTGTCAGGGCAGCCAGTTGACATGCGCATTGTGCAGGAGGAGGAGGCGAGACAGGAGTTGGAAGAGGAGGTGGTGGACGACGAGGACACCGACCCCACCTGGACAAGGCAGATGTCAAGCTGGGAAAGTAGTGTGGATGTTGAGGCAGGTGCAGCACCAAAAAGGGTAGCTAGAGGCAGAGACATGTCCAGAGGCAGAGGTCAGCTGCTTTGCCGAAGCCAGGCCAGACCCGGAATGTCCGAAGATGTTCCCTTTTGTACCCAGCCCAGAAAAACTCCCCCATCGAGGGCACGTTTCTTGAAGGTGTAGAGTTTTTTCAAGGAATGCGCCGAGGACAGATATAGTGTCGTCTACACAATTTGCCTCTCGAAATCGAGTAGGGGCCCTGAGAAGAGCAACCTGTCCACCACTTCAATGCACCGTCATTTGGAATCCAAGCAATGGAATCAGTGGCAGGCAGCAACGGCAGGACAAACGTCGCCCGCCGTTCATGCCACTGCCTCTGCTCACAGTGCTGGCGATGCACTCCAGAGGACGAGCCAGGACATCACTTCATCTGCCTCCGCCACTTTGTTGACTTCTCCCTCATCCTCCCCTGTTTCTGTCTTATCTCCTTCTCCTGCACCATCAAAGGCACCATCAGGCGCTTCTTTACAACAACCCACCATCTCTCAGACATTGGAGCGCCGGCAGAAATACACCGCTAACCACCCACCCACGCAAGCCTAGAACGCCAACATCGCTAAACTGCTGGCCCAGGAGAGGTTGGCGTTCCGGCTTGTTGAAACTCCCGCCTTCCCGGACCTGATGGCAACTGTGGCACCTCACTATGCCGTCCCTAGCCGTCTCAACTTCTCCCGGTGTGGCGTCCCCGCCTTGCACCAGCACGTGTCACTCAACATCAGGTGGGCCCTTAGTTCCGCGCTTTGCTGCAAGGTCCACTTGACCACCGACACTTGGACAAGCGCCTGTGGTCAGGGATGCTGCAGTGCTTATCTTTAATGACAGGCAGGGTGAATGTGGTGGAGTCTGTTCCCCGGGTGCAAACTGGGGTGGCCTATCTCCTCTCCCAGGCCAAAATTCATGGCAGGAGTAGACTGAAACCCTACGACGCTGCAACCTCCACCACAGCTACTAGCGGCAAACGCTAAAACACTGGTGTGGGGAGACGTCAGCAGGCGGTGCTGAAGCTCATCAGCTTGGGGGACAGACAGCACAGTGCCTCCGAGGTCAGGGATGCCATCCTGGCTGAGATGGCATTTTTTTTTCCCTGCTACACCTGGGGCCTGGCATTTTTACGCCTGTGATAATGGCTGGAACCTGGTAGCGGCTCTGGAGCTTGCCAGCCTCCAACACGTTCCATGTTTGGCCCACGTCTAACCTAGTGGTGCAAAGTTTTTTAAAAACATACCCAAATGTACCGAAGCTACTGTTGAAAATGCGGCGCTTGTGCGCCCACTTTTGCAAGTGCACAGGAGTCGCTGCTAGCCTAAAAACACTCTAGCAAGGCCTACATCTGTCCAAACACAGGCTGTTGTCCGTCATTCACACACACTGAAACCCTACAATACCATATCTTGAGCAGGGTGTGTGAGCTGCACAGACCTTTGATGGAGTTCCATCTACAAAACCCAAGGGTTCCTCAAAGTCAGCAACCAAAGTTTCTGCACCATGAGTTTCCAGGGGTGGCAGAGTTATGGCTAGGGGAAGAGGCATGGATAGGGATGATGTCTAGGGGCAAAAGCAGTGTGGATGTGGAGGCAAGCTAAGCAGGAAAAACTGGGGGTACAAGCTAAGGCATGGACTGGGGTGATGTCTAGGGGCAAAAGCAGTGTGGATGTGGAGGCAAGCTAAGCAGGAAAAACTGGGGGTACAAGCTAAGGCATGGACTGGGGTGATGTCTAGGGGCAAAAGCAGTGTGGATGTGGAGGCAAGCTAAGCAGGAAAAACTGGGGGTACAAGCTAAGGCATGGACTGGGGTGATGTCTAGGGGCAAAAGCAGTGTGGATGTGGAGGCAAGCTAAGCAGGAAAAACTGGGGGTACAAGCTAAGGCATGGACTGGGGTGATGTCTAGGGGCAAAAGCAGTGTGGATGTGGAGGCAAGCAAAGCAGGGAAAATGGTGGCTAGAGGCAAAGGGATGTCCATAGGCAGCAAGGGCAAAGATGCAAAACTCTCCCGTTTCAAGAATTTTCCTGACTTGTTTCCCCACAAAACATTCCTGGGAGGAGGGCTGAAACACCACCCTCCTCCTCCTCCGCTGTTAGATTTACCCCAGCTACGAGCTGAAAACGCTGCAACACTGGTGTGGGGAGACGTCAGCAGGCTGGGCTGAAGCTCATCAGCTTGGGAGACGGACAGCACACTGCCTCTGAGGTCAGGGATGCCATCCTGGATGAGATGGCAATTTGTTTATCCCCGCTGCCCCTGGGGCCAGGTTTTTTAGCTTGTTGGAGGGCTCTGGAGCTTGCCAGCCTCCAACACGTTCCATGCCTGGCCCACATGTTCAATGTAGTGGTGCAATGATTTTTAAAAACATACCCCAAATTAGCTGAGCTAAGGGTGAAAGTGCGGCACTTGGACACCCACTTTCCCAAGTCTACAGTACCTGGAGCTAGCCGCAATACACTCCAGCAAGGCCTACATCTGCCTGAAGCACCTACTGTTGTGCGAGGTCACCACACGCTCTAACCCTAGATACCGTATGTTCAGCAGGGTGTGTGAGCAGCAGAGACCTTTGATGGAGTACCAGCTACAAAACCCAAGGGTTCCTCAGAGTCAGCTCCCTCACTTTCTGCACCATGAGTTTCCATGGGTGGCAGACTTATGGCTAGAGGCACAGGCATGGATAGGGGTGATGTGTAGGGGCAAAAGCAGTGTGGATGTGGAGGCAAGCTAAGCAGCAAAAACTGGGGGTACAAGCAGCCGGTGACATCATCACTGACAAGCACAGCTGTCTGTCAGCTGACAGGCTGACTTTCACCAAAATGAACAGACAATGGATAGACTCATCATATACATGTCAGTTACATGACAAATTTAGTGCAATTTGCAAGTCCAAGATGGTTTGGAGATCTGCGGAGAGGAATCTCACCACCTCTTGCGGGTGCCATCATTTGGAAGGCAAGCCCTGGGCTCAGTGGGTGAGAGCAAGCGCAGGATAATCGTCGTTTGGCCTGGCGGCCACTGCCTCTTCCACTGTTGACAGGGCTGGCGCTGCAGTCCAGACCAGGAGCCAGGACACCTCCACATCTGCCTCTGACACTTTGGGGAGTTCACCCTTATCCTCACCTTTTCCTGCCATTTCTCCTTTTGCCCGCGCCATCATGCGCCTCTTCCCAGCAACTCCCCATCTCCCAAGCCTTTCATTTCATGCTAAAGTACAGCGCAACCCACCCACATGCCCAAGGCTTCAACGGCCTCATCTCAAGAAATCTGGCCCAGGAGATGTTGGAATCCCGGCTGGGGGACACTCTGCCCTTTTTGGGCAGAGTGTCTACTGCGCCACCGCACTGTGCCGTCCACACCAGCACTTTCCCCCAAACATGAGGCGGTCCCTAAATTCAGCGCTTAGCCCTAAAGTTCCATGTGACCAGTTACGAATGGACAAGTGCATGCGGACAGGGACGCTACCTTTCAATTTGGGCACAGTGGTTGAATGTAGTTGAGGCGTGGACCGGGTCGCAAAATGTGGTGGCCTGACTTGTCTCCCCACACAACATTCCTGGGAGGAGGGCTGAAACACCACCCTCCTCCGCTGTTAAATTGACCCCAGCTACGAGCTGGAAACGCTGCAACACTGGTGTGGGGAGACGTCAGCGGGCCGTGCTGAAGCTCATCAGCTTGGGGGCCAGACAGCACACTGCCTACAAAGTGAGTCATGCCATCCTCGATGAGACGGCAATGTGGTTTTTGCCACTGCACCTGGGCCCAGGCATGTTGTCATGTGTGATAATGGCCGTAACCTGGGATTGGCTCTGTAGCTTGGCAGCCTGCAACATATTCCATGCCTGGGCCACGTTTTTAACTCATTGCTGCTAATCTTTTGAAAAAGCTACCCCAATGTTCCTGAGCTACTGGTGAAAGTGTGGCGCTTGTGCGGATAGTTTTTAAAGTGTATAGTTGCCGCTGCTAGCCTCTATGCACTCCTACAACGCCTGTACCTGCTGGAACAACGGCTGTTGTGCGACGTCTCCACACTGCTGGCACTAAACATATCATGTGTTGAGCAGAGTGTGTGAGCAGCACAGACCTTTGATGTAGTTCCAACTCCAAAACCCTCGGGTTCGTCAAAGTCAACTCCCTCAGTTGCTCAACCATGAGTGGCCATGGGTGGCAGACTTATGTGAAATCCCATCCCATCCATTGCACTGGACACGAAACATTAGCATGCGCTCAGCACAACTTCGGATATGGCAGATGCGTTAAGCAGGGTGCAGGGTACAACACAGACCAGGCCCGAGCACCAGGAACAGGTGTTAGAAATACTGCAGCATCTGCCATTTCCTTCCAATTTTGGGGTTTTGGACCCGCCACCGACTTGTCTGGACCTAAGTGGGGATCATGAGACACAGTTGCCATCAAGGCAAGCTGTGGTCATGTGCGGTTTGCAGTAAGGGGGCAGTGCGCAATTGGAAGAGGAGTTGGTGGATGACGAGGCCACCGACCCCACATGGACAGGGGTGATGTCTAGGGGCTAAAGCAGTGTAGATGTAGAGGGAAGCTAAATTAACAAAAAACCTGGGTAGAAGCAAAGGCATAAACTGGGGTGATGTTTAGGGGTGAAAGCAGAGTAGATGTGGAGGGAAGCTAAGCAGCAAAAACAGTGGGTAGAAGCAAAGGCATGCAAAACTCTACCCTGTTGGAAGACTTATTCCTAGGTCTGGAACACGTTAATGGCCCCCCTGGACAAATTACTGCCACTCAGGGGCCTAGTGTCACCAGGAGGGACAAGTATAGGCGCATGTTGTGGGAATACCTGGCCGACACCAGCTCTGTCCTCTCCGATCCCTCTGTGCTCTACAGCCTAAACTTATTTTCTCATCTTTTTTTCTGAACTGCACATCTCTTGCCTGCTTCCTTTGGGATCTTAGAAATGGTGGTCCACTTCCACAGATGGTAACTTCAATAGACAGTGTAACGGGAGTAGCTGAGGGATCGCTGTCTTAACCACTTTTTGGCACAAAATTAACTTCCAAAGCCAAATATGGTGCAAGTATATGATGCAAGGACACCTACACACCTATCTCTGACACATTGGGGAGTTCACCCTCATGCGCCCTTTTGGCCTGCACCATCATGCGCCTCTTCCCAGCCACTCCACATTTCCCAAGCTTTTCATTGCAGGCAGAAGTACAATACAACCCACCCCCATGCCCAAGCCTGTAACAGCCTCATCGATAAACTGCTGGCCCTGGAGATGTTGGTGTTTGTTTATGCTTCTGGAGACCCAGGCCTTCCGTCAGCAGATGGCAGCTGGGGCACCTCCCTATGCTGGGCCTAGCCGTTACTACTTCTCTTGGTGTGCTGTCTCTGCCTTGCGCCTGCATGTGTCCCATAACATCAGTCGGGCCCAGAGCTCTGCGCTTTGCTGCAAGGTCCACTTGACCACCGACACATGGACAAGCGCCTGTGGTCAGGGATGCTGCAGTGCTTATCTTTAATGACAGGCAGGGTGAATGTGGTGGAGTCTGTTCCCCGGGTGCAAACTGGGGTGGCCTATCTCCTCTCCCAGGCCAAAATTCATGGCAGGAGTAGACTGAAACCCTACGAAGCTGCAACCTCCACCCCAGCTACTAGCGGAAAACACTGTAACACTGGCATGGGGAGATGTCAGTAGGCCGTGTTGAAACTGATCAGCTTGGGGGACAGACAGCACAGTGCCTCCGAGGTCAGGGATGCCATCCTGGCTGAGATGGCATTTTTTTTCCCTGCTACACCTGGGGCCTGGCATTTTTGCGCCTGTGATAATGGCTGGAACCTGGTAGCAGATCTGGAGCTTGCCAGACTCAAACACGGTCCACGCATGGCCCACGTTTTCCAACTTGTTGGTGCCATGTTTCTTTGAAACCTACACCATTGTGCCTGATATACAGGTCAAAGTGGGGCCATTTTCGTAAGTGAGAACTAGCCTCTGCTAGGCAGAAAACATTCAGAGCACACTCCTCTCATCTTCGCACCGTTGGCTGGCGGAGGAAGACGAGGGGGTTGGAGTGGCATCTGATGTCCCTATCCCACACGAGGCTAGAGGGTGCACTTCAGTGCATCCCATTGCTTCACCACAAATGGTGTGAAGGGGAGTGGAAAATGGAGGAAATGGAGAGTGACCCTTACAGTTGGGGCCAGCAAAGGCATGCCAAGTAACACACTGGCACACATGGCTGACTTCATCTTGGGTTGCTTTTCAACACATATTTCACATCATGAAGAACAAATAATACTGGATTTTTTCAAGCCTCGAACCCCGGTCTAGGTCTAATGTCTGTTCCTTTCTTATATTAGGGGAGAGGGAAAAAAAATTACTTCAGTGATACGTTTAGCGTACATAGACTGACTATTAATGTGTATCCCACTTAGTGTTGTTAGGGTTACACACCGTCACAACCTGGCTAAAGCTTCTATAGCTGTTAATAAAGTCAACATAACTTTACGGTATCCAAAAAGACAGCTGGTACCGACAGAGAGCAAGACAAATGTCACCCAAAGCTGTGAGCTCTGAACACCCACAGTGACTTTGGCGTCATCATCATTATAAGGGAGCGGGTGGTAATAAATAACTTGGCAGTGCCTAAAACCCAAAAAGCTTATACAACTATATTTACATTAAGATACACAAATGAAACTTTTCAGTAGCATGTCATGAGACAAGCTGATAAGCTCTTCCTTTGTGCAGTGCTATTTGAAAGTTAAACGCTGCCTTTATTTTAATTCTGGAGAAGGTGCAGACATTAGATTTAGAACATGTTGTCTTCATTGTCCAAATCCTCTATATAGGTAACGTGTTTTTCGGGCCGAGCTGTCTGGGAACGAGCTGGTGCAGCACTGACAACCTGGGTGAATATGGCAAGAGCCTGAGATGTAGGGTGAATGAATCCCCATATATTCTTTGAATTCCCAGTCAGACAATGGCACTGTATACCAGTAGTAAAAATTGTGGGTGCACATAACCCCCATATATTCTTTGAATTCCCAGTGAGACAATGGAACTGTATAGCAGTAGCAAAAATTGTGGGTGCACGTAACCCCCATATATTCTTTGAATTCCCAGTCAGACAATGGCACTATATACCAGTATTAAAAATTGTGGGTGCACATAACCCCCATATATTCTTTGAATTCCCAGTGAGACAATGGAACTGTATAGCAGTAGCAAAAATTGTGGGTGCACGTAACCCCCATATATTCTTTGAATTCCCAGTCAGACAATGGCACTATATACCAGTAGTAAAAATTGTGGGTGCACATAACCCCAATATATTCTTTGAATTCCCAGTGAGACAATGGCACTGTATACCAGTAGTAAAAATTGTGGGTGCACATAACCCCAATATATTCTTTGAATTCCCAGTCAGACAATGGCACTGTATACCAGTATTAAAAATTGTGGGTGCACATAACCCCCATATATTCTTTGAATTCCCAGTCAGACAATGGCACTATATACCAGTATTAAAAATTGTGGGTGCACATAACCCCCATATATTCTTTGAATTCCCAGTCAGACAATGGCACTGTATACCAGTATTAAAAATTGTGGGTGCACATAATCCCCATATATTCTTTGAATTCCCAGTCAGACAATGGCACTATATACCAGTATTAAAAATTGTGGGTGCACATAACCCCCATATATTCTTTGAATTCCCAGTGAGACAATGGAACTGTATAGCAGTAGCAAAAATTGTGGGTGCACGTAACCCCCATATATTCTTTGAATTCCCAGTCAGACAATGGCACTATATACCAGTATTAAAAATTGTGGGTGCACATAACCCCCATATATTCTTTGAATTCCCAGTGAGACAATGGAACTGTATAGCAGTAGCAAAAATTGTGGGTGCACGTAACCCCCATATATTCTTTGAATTCCCAGTCAGACAATGGCACTATATACCAGTATTAAAAATTGTGGGTGCACATAACCCCCATATATTCTTTGAATTCCCAGTCAGACAATGGCACTATATACCAGTAGTAAAAATTGTGGGTGCACGTAACCCCAATATATTCTTTGAATTCCCAGTCAGACAATGGCACTGTATACCAGTAGTAAAAATTGTGGGTGCACATAACCCCAATATATTCTTTGAATTCCCATTGAGACAATGGCACTGTATACCAGTAGTAAAAATTGTGGGTGCACATAACCCCAATATATTCTTTGAATTCCCAGTCAGACAATGGCACTGTATACCAGTATTAAAAATTGTGGGTGCACATAACCCCCATATATTCTTTGAATTCCCAGTCAGACAATGGCACTATATACCAGTAGTAAAAATTGTGGGTGCACATAACCCCAATATATTCTTTGAATTCCCATTGAGACAATGGCACTGTATACCAGTAGTAAAAATTGTGGGTGCACATAACCCCAATATATTCTTTGAATTCCCAGTCAGACAATGGCACTGTATACCAGTATTAAAAATTGTGGGTGCACATAACCCCCATATATTCTTTGAATTCCCAGTGAGACAATGGCACTGTATACCAGTAGTAAAAATTGTGGGTGCACATAACCCCCATATATTCTTTGAATTCCCAGTCAGACAATGGCACTGTATACCAGTAGTAAAAATTGTGGATGCACATAACCCCCATATATTCTTTGAATTCCCAGTGAGACAATGGCACTATATACCAGTATTAAAAATTGTGGGTGCACATAACCCCCATATATTCTTTGAATTCCCAGTGAGACAATGGAACTGTATAGCAGTATTAAAAATTGTGGGTGCACGTAACCCCCATATATTCTTTGAATTCCCAGTCAGACAATGGCACTGTATACCAGTATTAAAAATTGTGGGTGCACATAACCCCCATATATTCTTTGAATTCCCAGTGAGACAATGGCACTGTATAGCAGTAGCAAAAATTGTGGGTGCACATAACCCCCATATATTCTTTGAATTCCCAGTCAGACAATGGCACTATATACCAGTAGCAAAAATTGTGGGTGTATATAGCCCCAATTCTATTGCTAGGGGACTTGCAGGGTATTTCTGAGGTGAAGGTGGGGGGGGCACACCGTTGGAACGGGGATTTGGGGTGTATATATGGGGTATACAGGAATACACTGTCAGTGTGTTCCATTCAGGATCCTGGGAAAGCTGGGTTGCGGCGATTGAGCCCGTCAGTGCCACGTTACACTGACAAGCTTCTCCCTGGAATTGAAGTTATATGTAAGCCCAATATATTCTTTGAATTCCCAGTCAGACAATGGCACTATATGGCAGTAGCAAAAATAGTGGGTGTATATAGCCCCAATCCTATTGCTAGGGGACTTGCAGGGTATTTCTGGGGTGAAGGTGGGGGGGCACACCGTTGGAACGGGTATCGGGGGTATATATCGGGTATACGGGAATACACTGACAGTGTATTCCATTCAGGATCCTGGGAAAGCTGGGTTGCGGCGATTGAGCCCGTCAGTGCCACGTTACACTGACAAGCTTCTCCCTGGAATTTAGCTCTTATAAGAGCTGTTGGTTGTCTTCTCCTTCCTATCCTAGCCTGTCCCTGCCTACCCAGAATCTAACCCCTAGCTAACTGGACGGAAACCTCCGTCCTCGGTGAATTGCAAGCTCAGAATGACGCGAAGCTGGGCGGCGCTGTTCTTTTAAATTAGAGGTCACATGTTTTCGGCAGCCAATGGGTTTTGCCTACTTTTTTCAACGTCACCGGTGTCGTAGTTCCTGTCCCACCTACCCTGCGCTGTTATTGGAGCAAAAAAGGCGCCAGGGAAGGTGGGAGGGGAATCGAGTAATGGCGCACTTTACCACGCGGTGTTCGATTCGATTCGAACATGCCGAACAGCCTAATATCCGATCGAACATGAGTTCGATAGAACACTGTTCGCTCATCTCTAAACATAAACAGTTTTAAAAAAACACATATATATCAGTTCACAGAAAAGTTCTCTGGGTTTATGGCTTCTTTGATCAGTGACGTGGTGTCTAGTGGTTATAAAAGGCCATAAAACCCTGGGCCCTGTTTAAACCTTGTTGGAGAGTGCGAAGGGTTGTCATAAGTTTAAATTCCCATATGAGCCGATCTTTTCTGTCTCTGAAATTCCCCCTTAGTACCAGGATCTTCAAAGAATGGACCTCCCGGTGCCAAAACACTTCTGTAATCAAAATCATAATATGACCCAGGATATGAAGATCCTGGTACTAAGGGGGAATTTCAGAGACAGAAAAGATCGCCTCATATGGGAATTTAAACTTATGACAACCCTTCGCACTCTCCAACAAGGTTTAAACAGGGCCCAGGGTTTTATGGCCTTTTATAACCACTAGACACCACGTCACTGATCAAAGAAGCCATAAACCCAGAGAACTTTTCTGTGAACTGATATATATGTGTTTTTTTAAAACTGTTTATGTTCTGTTTTCCATCTATTTTGCATCTAACACTCCATTTCTCTGTGTATATATATGCCTACCTTCAGACATTGTGTTATACCATCCTGATGAAGGGACCTTTATAGTAGTCCCGAAAGCTCGAAATATGTCATCAAAAAACTTTTTGAGTTAGCCATTAAAAAAGGTATCAACTACTGAGGACTTCTCTCAGAAAATTTCTTTCATTTCATATCCACTGGCTAACACGGTACAAGGATATATATTTTTTCTTATACTACAGGGGCAATACAGTGGCTCAATAGTTAACACTGCAGCCTTGCAGTGCTGGAGTCCTGGCATCAAATCTCATCAGGAACGACATCTGCAAGGAGTTTGTATGTTCTCCCCATGTTTGCATGGATTTCCTACCTATAGTTAAATAAATTAAAAAAAAAATTACATTGTGATCCGTATATGGGGATCACAGTCTACATTTAAAAAAAAAAAAAACTACTATAATATTATCATCATATCCGTAATATCCATCATGGAACATCCCATTTAATTATAATCCTCTGTCAAAAACATGACAGCTTTCAATATGTCACTTCCCCTTTAACAGACCACTCCCTTTTATATGGAGCGTGTCCTTTTACTAGACCCGTCCTGCTTCCGAAGACTTTATGATTTATGAGAGTGAAGAATTTTTAGAAATTTTGATATGTTTGCTTCCAAATGTCCATAGTATTGAGGACATGGGTTAGGACACTCTGAGTTTGAACCATTCCCCTGTCACCATCTTATTCTATGACCCCCAAAAACCTTGAAAAATAAAAAATGAATTTCAGTTAAAACAAACTTTATTACCACACATTAAATAAACATGGCTACATTTAGTTCTGTACAACATAATCCTCCCTCCCATCTTATACAATGAGACTGTAGGGGGAGTGTGCGCAGTGCGGAGCCCCAGGGAGCCAGGTCCAGGCTGCAGCTGTGACTCCCGCTATGAAGCCGCAGATTGTAGTGATTTGCATATTTATCCCATAGCCCGATAAATACTACATATCATCCAGAAGATTCAAATACAAACACCAATTTCTTTTACTTCATCCAAACAAAAATTACTAAAAAAAAATAGAAAATACGATCGTAGAAATGGTCTGACATTCGCTAGTCTCCATTTTATGTTGGTTTTTTAAGCTTTTTGTATTCTTTCTGTATCATTCTCTGTAAACAGTTGTAGAAGATTATGTCACACGTCCCCCCAAAAAAAATTACTTAATTCGCGAACCTTTTGACCTCAAAAAAGTTTTCCTAAAAAGTTTCTGGAAAGTTACTTCCTTCCATTTTTCAGAAATTTAAAGGGGTTTTCCACCATTTTTGTGCTTTATTAGTATGATGTTCTAATGTATATTTAGTGCTACTAGAAATGGGCAAACCAGGTGACCC
The DNA here is from genome assembly GCF_031893055.1 of Leptodactylus fuscus. Lineage (NCBI taxonomy): Eukaryota > Metazoa > Chordata > Amphibia > Anura > Leptodactylidae > Leptodactylus > Leptodactylus fuscus. The sequence continues at coordinate 20,043,983 of NC_134270.1, forward strand.
CGGCACATGATGTCAATGAAGAAACTGAGAGAGAGCATTGGAGGCCCAAAAGAGATCAGGGAAGGTGAATATCTGATTTTGTTTGACCAGAAACGAATTAGGGAAGCAAGCTAAAATGGTGGAGGATGCGGGCACACATCGGTGCTATCAGGCTTTATTCTCAAGAAGGCAATGTGCTTGGTGGTTACAGATGGATTCCCAGCAGGAAAAGATGCATGTTCTGTTAGAAGGGCGTTACAGTAAACTGCCCCTGCTCAATGCTACCAGGCAGGTTTTTCTTACCCCATCAACAATCAGCAAGTAGCAATCACCCCATAACTACTGTACAGATGACTGGTTTTCACTAGTGATGGATGAACCTTGTGAGATTCATCCTACACATATTTCAGAGGTCCTCAAGTTTGGGTTCTTCCATAAATGCTATTATTATACTCTAAAGTCTCTTCAGGCCCTGAAGTGAGATAATCAGAGGCCTCTGGAGGGGCAGAACAACAACAGAAACAGCTCTCTGGGGTTTTGGTATGGCATCTATTTTTTTTTTATCCCAGCCTCTTCTGGCCTCCAGGGTGATGTCTTCAGGACCGTGAGGTAGAAAGAGACTGAAAAACTCCGGGAGAGATGACCCAATGCTGCAGTGAAGCCATATGGAAGCGAGGAGAGGTGAATGTAAGTTGTTCCAACTTGAAGGCAAATCTCTCAAATATTCCTGAGGTGACTCTCATTAGCTTTGCCCATCTTTAGTTAAGACCAGCTGTCCATACAGTACCTGGATAGCAGTGGAGGGAGTGTTGCTTAACAGCTGGCGAGGGGTTAAGAAAAGACTCAATTTGAAGCATCAATTTGCAAGTACGAACCCCAAAAATTTTAGATCTGGCAAAACCCTAATTTTTTTGACAGATCATACAAAATCAATTGTCTATAGCCCAGTACTTAATTCTCTTTGACCTGAGTTAAAGTACTTTGTAATGGAAGAAGACCTTCATGTTATCCATGTTATGTTGCCCATGTTCCCTCACCTTTGAGTAATATCTATTACTGCTACTAGAACGAGGTCTGAGCAGGAGTCCAAGGCAAAGACCAAGCAGTGACTACCACATATTACAAACATATACTGCTGTGCTCTATAACTCCACCACCACCACTGGCCGAGATGAAGCATTGTTGGCCTGAGATGTCATGTACTGATATCGAGTTTACAATGTGCGGTATTAGCCTCAGACACCCTGATAGGTTATAGACTGTGTTATCTGGACGACTCAGAACACGAGACGCTGGTTAAGCCCCTGAGCTTTTATAAAAATCAGGATATAATGGAAGATGACATCATCGGTGTATAGAATCAATCTCTGCTGCAAAGAGCGAGAACGTAATCCCATAGCAAGTCGTAATGCTAGGAAAAAAGCTTGACAGCCTCCAGTCTCGGAAGGTTTAAGATATGTATGATCCCCCCAGATCTTCTATTCATCAAAGGTGCCGTCACTTCAGTTGGGGTTTGACCTCTTGATCCCCAATTCTCCTAACATACTGAGAATGAAGAGGTCAAAGAGCATGTTTAGCAATCCATCTTCTCAGAATTCCCTTGGCTGGGGGTCCCATTGGTGGAACATTCCATATCCTAGAAATATTTAGTGATCAGATGGGAATACAACCTTAAACCTTATTCGCCCTGTAGTGCCCCCCACAGGAAAGTCCTACACCAATCGATATATCCATCCAGCCCCTCGCTCATAACATGGTGAGGACATCAGGGCTGGATTTATGCTACAGGAGGTCTGTGCTAAACTTTTGTTATGGGCTCCCGTTCCACCTCTCGAACCTAAAGTCAAGTCAAAAGCGACTGTCTCTTGTAGGCATTGTCACATCTTCTTAGGATTGGATTGGGAGACCTTAACTACTTATCTATGTAGTAACTTCCAGGGGATCGACTAGTAAGTGCTTAGTGGGGTGAATCCAGCGCCGCCCCTCCCATGAGACGACCTGAAACGACTGCTTCAGGCGGCGCTATGCCAGGGCCCCGGGGAGGGCGGCATTTTTGCTTACCTAAGCCAGTCCAGGACAAGCTGTCCTGGACTGGCTTAGCGTCACCGTCACCGAGCGGTGGATTGGGGAGGCCCTGTGGATGCAGCGCTGCTCCAGCGGCCTCCCCTCGATCTCAAGCAGAGAGCAGGTTCTCTCCCTGCCTGCTCTCTGCCTGCTAACGCCGCTCCGCCACGCCCCCTTCGCTCCGACCCCTCCGCTCCGTTCCTGGGGGGCGGCTTTCTGTCGTCCACCTCAGGCGGCGAAAAAGGTAGGTTCACCCCTGGGTGAATCAGATGTACTAGGCCAAAAAGGAAAGGTGGATAGTGGTCCTTGAGATCCTTAAGAAGGTGGAAAATCCAGGATAGGAGCCTTGTCTATGCTGCGTTTGTAAATCCTTGACTGGCTATTACCACCACTAGCCCCCTTCTTTCCCTACATAGGACTGCTGCCTGTCCACCAGTACATGTGTTTCCAGATAAATTGACCACTGGATGTAATCTAGTTTACAGTACAGGATTTCGGCGCCAAATCTTGCTACTAGAAGCATTGGAAAAATACATTGGAGGAGTCTGGAGGGGTGGAGATCCATGAATGGTGGAAGCCCCTGGCCAATTGCAATTCTTACTGTATCCTCCCAAAAGTATGAGTGGCCCTAAATGGGCAATGGAGAGGTGAAGAGAAGACAAAAGAACAAGGATAGCTCTCTGTACTGTGTAGCGTCCACTTTAGAGTCAACGTAGGTCTTCCTTGCCATTGCTTCTGGGATCTTCTTCTAATGGTTCACTCGTTGATATTATTAATACGCATATTGAGGCAACATCCCATAGGAGGCGCTATGGACCATCAATAATAATGCTGACAACTGTGTATCGGCTCCTTCCACATGGATGAACCTCAATGCTTTATCTACTACGTTTCTTAGAAGATAACAAATCCTACTTATCCTGTTCCTCCTCGTTCATTGCCCAGAACATTTCACATTACTCAGTGCTCTGAGGAGAATGAACAGTGTGGACAATAATAGAGATTCATATACTCCGACCCCGAAGTCATCAGAAGATTCTACTGGACAGAACAGAAGAACAAGATATATGATAATAAGAAGGATAATTCTGTATAAAATACTGCTCTATATACTCTGGTAATGCAAATGTCTCCAGCACAAAACAAGGGATCAAATACAGTGTATATTATAAATCAAAATATTATACATACGAGTAGTATTATAGTAGTTATATTCTTGTACATAGGGGCAGTATTATAGTAGTTATATGCTTGTACATAGGAGCAGTATTATAGTAGTTATATTCTTGTACATAGGATCAGTATTATAGTAGTTATATTCTTGTACATAGGAGCGGTATTATATTAGTTATATTCTTGTACATAGGGGCAGTATTATAGTAGTTATATTCTTGTACATAGGAACAGTATTATAGTAGTTATATTCTTGTACATAGGAGCAGTATTTTAATAGTTATATTCCTGTACATAGGAACAGTATTATAATAGTTATATTCTTGTACATATACAAGAATATAACTACTATAATACTACTCCTATGTACAAGAATATAACTACTATAATACTACCTCCTATGTATAAGAATATAACTACTATAATACTACCTCCTATGTACAAGAATATAACTACTATAATACTACTCCTATGTACAAGAATATAATTACTATAATACTGTCTCTTATGTACAAGAATATAACTACTATAATACTACCTCCTTTGTACAAGAATATAACTGCTATAATACTGCTCCAATGTACAAGAATATAACTACTATAATACTGCTCCTCTGTACAAGAATATAACTACTATAATACTACTCCTATGTCCAAGAATATAACTACTATAATACTGCTCCCTATGTACAAGAATATGACTACTATAATACTACTCCCTATGTACAAGAATATAACTACTATAATACTGCTCCTATGTACAAGAATATAACTACTATAATACTGCTCCCTATGTACAAGAATATAACTACTATAATACTGCTCCTATGTACAAGAATATAACTGCTATAATACTACTCCTATGTACAAGAATATAACTGCTATAATACTACTCCTATGTACAAGAATATAACTACTATAATACTTCTCCTATGTACAAGAATATAACTACTATAATACTACCTCCTATGTATAAGAATATAACTACTATAATACTATCTCCTATGTACAAGAATATAACTACTATAATACTACTCCTATGTACAAGAATATAATTACTATAATACTGTCTCTTATGTACAAGAATGTAACTACTATAATACTACCTCCTTTGTACAAGAATATAACTGCTATAATACTGCTCCAATGTACAAGAATATAACTACTATAATACTGCTCCTCTGTACAAGAATATAACTACTATAATACTACTCCTATGTCCAAGAATATAACTACTATAATACTGCTCCCTATGTACAAGAATATGACTACTATAATACTACTCCCTATGTACAAGAATATAACTACTATAATACTACTCCTATGTACAAGAATATAACTACTATAATACTGCTCCTATGTACAAGAATATAACTACTATAATACTGCTCCCTATGTACAAGAATATAACTACTATAATACTGCTCCTATGTACAAGAATATAACTACTATAATACTACTCCTATGTCCAAGAATATAACTACTATAATACTGCTCCCTATGTACAAGAATATGACTACTATAATACTACTCCCTATGTACAAGAATATAACTACTATAATACTACTCCTATGTACAAGAATATAACTACTATAATACTGCTCCTATGTACAAGAATATAACTACTATAATACTGCTCCCTATGTACAAGAATATAACTACTATAATACTGCTCCTATGTACAAGAATATAACTACTATAATACTGCTCCTATGTACAAGAATATAACTACTATAATACTGCTCCCTATGTACAAGAATATAACTACTATAATACTGCTCCTATGTACAAGAATATAACTACTATAATACTACCTCCTTTGTACAGGAATATAACTAGTATAATACTACTCCTAGATACTAGAATATAACTACTATAATACTGCTCCTATGTACAGGAATATAACTAGTATAATACTACCTGCTATGTATAAGAATATAACTACTATAATACTGCTCTTATGTACAAGAATATAACTACTATAATACTACTCCTTAGTACAACATATGCATAGTTTTATTGTAGTTATATTCTTGTACATAGGATGTAGTATTACAGTAGTTTTACATATGACATATGTTTCATGTTCAATTTTGCCATTTTTTTGCATCTATACTTATGGATGGGGAATCTTCTCATGTAATATCACCTCCCTTCCCCCAATACTGTAACATATGATTGAATTTGCAGTTATTTTGAAACAAGTAAAACTTCCTCTTTGGATACAGAGCATGAGAACTATAAAGGTTTCTTATGATGTTTGACATTTCACCCATTAAATTAATCTTTAGTAGCCGATTTGAGTCGGCTAATGCTAGCAGGCGTTCTAGGTCACCCCTGTGGGCTGTTATTTACCGCCATCTGCTGGTGTTCATAAAGGTATCAGGTCCTTGGATCATTTTACTGTAATTATGCCAATAACCACAAAGCGCCCCCCGGGGTTTATAACACTGATTGCAGATTGCTGGAGTGACCTACTCACATGACCCACTTTATGGAGACTGGCGGTATTAACTAGGATTATTCCCTAAGTAATAAAAATGGAGATGTTAGTTTTTTCAAGCTCAAGAATATTTTTGCCAAACAGTTAAAAATTTGTAAAAAAAAAATAAATCATATAAAATAAATAAATAAATACATGAATTAATTATAATGAGATAATTTTTGCATTTTGTCAGGAAAAAATTCGGGAACAGTCAGAAAAATAAAACCCTTCTGTACATATTGTAGACACACAGAAGGTTTGCCCACAGCGCTTACAATCTCCAGGGCAGGTACGTGCAGACACAGAGCTGGCGTCCGCAAGAAGGATATGTAAGAACAGGTGCTCTGGATCCCCCAAGACATTGTGAAGATACCAAACTGCTCAAGAGGTAACAAATGGGACTAATCATTAATTTATAGGGAAAATGGGGAAACACAGCAACAAACTGAAAAATGCATCAAAATATGTAAAAAAAACCAAATGCTCTGAAATTTGCAATGATTTTGAAAACTACAATTTGATTTGTCTCAGACATTTTCTGCAGCTCTGGAGTATAATACACAGTAACTGTAACAGCAGAATAGTGAGCACAGCTCTGGAGTATAATACAGGACAAGTAATGTAATGTATGTACACAGTGACTGTACCAGCAGAATAGTGAGCGCAGCTCTGGAGTATAATACAGGATGTAACTCAGGATCAGTACAGGATAAGTAATGTAATGTATGTACACAGTGACTGCACCAGCAGAATAGTGAGCGCAGCTCTGGAGTATAATACAGGATGTAACTCAGGATCAGTACAGGATAAGTAATGTAATGTATGTACACAGTGACTGTACCAGCAGAATAGTGAGTGCTGCTCTGGAGTATAATACAGGATGTAACTCAGGATCAGTACAGGATAAGTAATGTAATGTATGTACACAGTGACTGTACTAGCAGAATAGTGAGTGCAGCTCTGGAGTATAATACAGGATAAGTAATGTAATGTATGTACACAGTGACTGTACCAGCAGAATAGTGAGTGCAGCTCTGGAGTATAATACAGGATGTAACTCAGGATCACTACAGGATAAGTAGTGTAATGTATGTACACAGTGACTGCACCAGCAGAATAGTGAGCGCAGCTCTGGAGTATAATACAGGATGTAACTCAGGATCAGTACAGGATAAGTAATGTAATGTATGTACACAGTGACTGTACCAGCAGAATAGTGAGCGCAGCTCTGGAGTATAATACAGGATGTAACTCAGGATCAGTAATGTATGTACACAGTGACTGTACCAGCAGAATAGTGAGCGCAGCTCTGGAGTATAATACAGGATGTAACTCAGGATCAGTACAGGATAAGTAATGTAATGTATGTACACAGTGACTGTACCAGCAGAATAGTGAGCACAGCTCTGGAGTATAATACAGGATGTAACTCAGGATCAGTACAGGATAAGTAATGTAATATATGTACACAGTGACTGTACCAGCAGAATAGTGAGCGCAGCTCTGGAGTATAATACAGGATAAGTAATGTAATGTATGTACACAGTGACTGTACCAGCAGAATAGTGAGTGCAGCTCTGGAGTATAATACAGGATGTAACTCAGGATCAGTAATGTATGTACACAGTGACTGTACCAGCAGAATAGTGAGCGCAGCTCTGGAGTATAATACAGGATGTAACTCAGGATCAGTACAGGATAAGTAATGTAATATATGTACACAGTGACTGTACCAGCAGAATAGTGAGCGCAGCTCTGGAGTATAATACAGGATAAGTAATGTAATGTATGTACACAGTGACTGTACCAGCAGAATAGTGAGCGCAGCTCTGGAGTATAATACAGGATGTAACTCAGGATCAGTACAGGATAAGTAATGTAATGTATGTACACAGTGACTGTACCAGCAGAATAGTGAGCGCAGCTCTGGAGTATAATACAGGATAAGTAATGTAATATATGTACACAGTGACTGTACCAGCAGAATAGTGAGTGCAGCTTTTGAGTATTATATGGGATATAACTCAGGATCAGAACTGGAAGCATATTGTTTGTATACAGTGACTACACTAGGTTTGTCATGTCATTACCAATGAGGTCATCAGATTGCCCAGTGAATGGTTGTAGTAGTCACATGTGCTTATTGACTTGTCATGGCTGGAGTCAGCATACAAAGAATGACCGAGTACCCAGGAGGGGCCACAACAGATAAATTAGGTTATTGCTATGATTAGTATTACTACTTTGATTTATATCATTCTAAAACCACGTTCACACAACAGTGAATATTGGCTGCATGATGCCTATTTATTAATGGACGTCACATGGCAGCATTATTTTAATGTAAGTGAATGGGGGCTATTCATAGGATCACTTTTTCTTTTATGGTCCTGTAAAGGAATTGCTAGTTGTACAATTTCCCAGGGCTACTGCTGGAACAATGGAAGAAGTAAAGACGGAGACGGTGAGCCCTAAACTTGTCCCAGCCCCTGTCCATACTTACTTGCCACACGGTCCTAGTGAAAGGAGCAACTGGGCGATGATCCCTCCTGTCAAAAATGTTCAGACTGCGGCAGTTCAGAGAACATCATAGATAGAATCCCTCTGTTGTAGCCACCCCTTGGACTCTACTAGCCATAAAGCAGCGAGTCACTTGTACCCAGATTATCCCTTTAAATAGCTACTTTGTACATTACACTCCTCCGATGCCATATCCTCCCCACTGCTTGTTGTGGGGTTAAATTCCATCCAATTACCACTAAAGCATGTACTCAGCATTGCTCCGGAGGTGACGTCCAGTGCACCAATTCTGGTCACATTACAGATAAGAATCAGGATTTACGGCTGCTCTCGCCCGCGACGCTCTGTGAGTCTGTCAAACAAATTTGCTTTCTTGGTGATTTGTAAGAGACGTTTCTAAATTGTCTCAGAACTTTACCTCGCCTATTAAAATTGACAAAATGCAGCACTTTACAGAACAGCTGATTCCCGCAGAACGTGGCAGCGCTCTAATACGGAGGATGGATGTGTCGGACTATCCGCAGATATCTGCTGTTAACGCTTCACAGCCCAGATATCTTATGTCTAGAGGAGATTAAACTGCTCAAGATATTACCTGGAAATGTACGAAATACCTACAAGTGTCTCCACCCGAAACTACACAATAGTCACAGCCCTATAGGCATTCACATAACAGTCACTGTATAAGAACCCAAAGTCGGGGCCCCATGTCGTGGAAATGCAAAAAAACTGCGGTATTATACATTGCCTGCAAAGTGGATGCAATTCTAGAAAAACTCACTCACGCTTTGCCAAAAAGTTTCTGCACCAGAAGTGCTGAGAATTCCTAAACCGTCACGTTTTTGGAAATTGCAACATATGAATTATTCCTACAGAAATACTGAGGGTTTCCCTTTAGGAAGCAGAAAGTGCAGAAAATAGAAAATGTAATGCATTCTTATTCCTAGGAGCAGTATTACAGTAGTTACATTATTGTACATAGGAGGTAGTATTATAGTAGTTATATTCTTGTACATAGGAGTAGTATTATAGTAGTTATATCCTTGTACATAGGAGGTAGTATTATAGTAGTTATATTCTTGTACATAGGAGCAGTATTATAGTAGTTATATTCTTATACATAGGAGCAGTATTATAGTAGTTATATTCTTGTACATAGGAGCAGTATTATAGTAGTTATATTCTTGTACATAAGAGCAGAATTATAGTAGTTATATTCTTGTACATAGGAGCAGTATTATAGTAGTTATATTCTTGTATATAGGAGCAGCATTATAGTAGTTATATTCTTGTACATAGGAGCAGCATTATAGTAGTTATATTCCTGTACATAGGAGCAGTATTATAGTAGTTATATTCTTGTACATAGCAGCAGTATTATATAGTAGTTATATTCTTGTACATAGGAGCAGTATTATAGTAGTTATATTCTTGTACATAGGAGCAGTATTATAATAGTTATAGTCTTGTACATAGGAGCAGTATTATAGTAGTTATATTCTTGTACATAGGAGCAGAATTATAGTAGTTATAATCTTGTACATAGGAGCAGTATTATAGTAGTTATATTCTTGTACATAAGAGCAGAATTATAGTAGTTATAATCTTGTACATAGGAGCAGTATTATAGTAGTTATATTCTTGTATATAGGAGTAGTATTATAGTAGTTATATTCCTGTACATAGGAGCAGTATTATAGTAGTTATATTCTTGTACATAGGAGCAGTATTATAGTAGTTATATTCTTGTACATAGCAGCAGTATTATATAGTAGTTATATTCTTGTACATAGGAGCAGTATTATAGTAATTATATTCTTGTACATAGGGGCAGTATTATACTAGTTATATTCTTGTACATAGCAGCAGTATTATATAGTAGTTATATTCTTTACATAGGAGCAGTATTATAGTAGTTATATTCTTGTACATAGGAGCAGTATTATAGTAGTTATAGTCTTGTACATAGGAGCAGTATTATAGTAGTTATATTCTTGTACATTGGAGCAGTATTATAGTAGTTATATTCTTGTACATAGGGGGCAGTATTATAGTAGTTATATTTTTGTACATAGGAGCAGTATTATATAGTAGTTATATTCTTGTACATAGGAGCAATATTATAGTAGTTATATTCTTGTACATAGGAGCAGTATTATAGTAGTTATATTCTTGTACATAGTAGCAGTATTATATAGTAGTTATATTCTTGTACATAGGAGCAGTATTATAGTAGCTATATTCTTGTACATAGGAGTAGTATTATAGTAGTTATATTCTTGTACATAGCAGCAGTATTATATAGTAGTTATATTCTTGTACATAGGAGCAGTATTATAGTAGTTATATTCTTGTACATAGGGGGCAGTATTATAGTAGTTATATTCTTGTACATAGGAGCAGTATTATATAGTAGTTATATTCTTGTTCATAGGAGCAGTATTATATAGTAGTTATATTCTTGTACATAGGAGCAGTATTATAGTAGTTATATTCTTGTACATAGGAGCAGTATTATTGTAGTTATATTCTTGTACATAAGGCAGTATTATAGTAGTTATATTCTTGTACATAGGAGCAGTATTATAGTAGTTATATTCTTGTACATAGGAGGTAGTATTATAGTAGTTATATTCCTGTACATAGGAGCAGTATTATAGTAGTTATATTCTTGTACATAGGAGTAGTATTATAGTAGCTATATTCTTGTACATAGGAGCAGTATTATAGTAGTTATATTCTTGTATATAGGAGCAGTATTATAGTAGTTATAGTCTTGTACATAAGGCAGTATTATAGTAGTTATATTCTTGTACATAGGAGCAGTATTATAGTAGTTATATTCTTGTACATAGGAGGTAGTATTATAGTAGTTATATTCCTGTACATAGGAGCAGTATTATAGTAGTTATATTCTTGTACATAGAGGCAGTATTATAGCAGTTATATTCTTGTACATAGGAGCAGTATTATAGTAGTTATATTCTTGTACATAGGAGCAGTATTATAGTAGTTATATTCTTGTATATAGGAGCAGTATTATAGTAGTTATATTCTTGTACATAGGAGCAGTATTATAGTAGTTATATTCTTATACATAGATGCAGTATTATAGTAGTTATATTCTTGTACATAGGGGGCAGTATTATAGCAGTTATATTCTTATACATAGGAGTGGTTATAATTACGTACATGGACAGTATTTTAGAAGTATCTTTTCTTTTCTGTACAGAGCAGTATTGTTTGTGCTTAAACTAATTTTAGCTTGGTAGGTAATGACTTTTTTCGCTTTCCCAATTCGTTGCTACTGTAATGACAATAATCTGTAATGTTGTGTTGCAAATGAAAGTAAACATTAATATTTTCCAAAAAAAGCAATATGTAAACGTGTCCTCTCTACATAGTTTGTCAAGAATATTCGAAATGGTGTTGAGGTATCATCTGTAATCCTCCTCCTCCTCAGTCTAATTCTATAGTCACAGTCCAATGGGGACATTTGTTAAGTTAGGTTAGACGCTTTTAAATTAGTGTCTGCTGTTTTCTTCCCCTTATCAGTGATTCTCATTCTACAGTGTGCTGAGCTGATAGATACGTCCTCTCCGCACAACGACATTCATCAATTTTAATATTGTTGCGTTTTCCAATAAGAATTGTAAGATTGCATTGCACGGACTGGATCCATTAATCATAGACGGTTAGTAATCGCTACGCCCAGCTGGAATCCTGAATGGTTTTGTGTCTGATGAGCTCGGTTCTTGGTTGGATGATCAACATTGTCTTTGGATGAGGGTTTATGGAGCCATCGATAATGGAGAAGGATATTCATGATCATAAGTGTAATTCAATAAGTTTCATTTCCACACAAGGGGAAAAGAAGAGAAAAAAGTCCAAAAAAGTTAAAATTTTTGGGGTTCGTCTGAATCGAATTTAGGAAAGTAAATTTTTTTATGCTGGATTGACATGTTGGTGCCCGCAGTGTGACCATTGAGGCCCAGTCAATGGCCTCAGCAGTGACCTGGAGCTGATGACATTAGGAGAACATCTGGAAAACATCAAAGATGTCCAGGTAAGAAGACCAGGAAGTAGACAATTAATAGAAGGGTGAGGCAAAGCCAGACATGGGAAGAAAAAACCCATCTGTTCAGATGTGGTTGTTCTTCTGGGTTTATGCAGCCCAGGAAGGGTGAGTGTTTTTTGTTCTTATACTTCCTTTCTAGCCTCCAATTTTTATACTTCGATATTTCAAAGTGAAATAATTACGTTATCAGTTTGGACCAAACCAATCTTCCTGGCAAACCCATCACTATTACTGACCGTTTCCACATCATCCTGTGCAAGACCAAGAAGGTCCACCAAGTCACCGTGATCTGAAATATGTTCTTCTGTTTTAAACTCTTTGGTACTTGACCTGTTTTCCTCTAACCTTGCCTACTCATCTTCTGACTGTCCTAACCTACTACCTTTCTACCATTGTGCTTCTTCTAACCTTGGTCAAAGAATTGCTCATAGTCATAGAGTTGATATCTGGATGAAACCTTTTGACGAAGTTCAGTGTGAAGATTTGGTTGAAGCTTTGCAACATTTTAAGATAAGGAGCAATTTTTAAGACTCTGTTTTTTGTTTAGCCCATCCTCATTAGTAATAGACTTGACATCTTGGTTGTCTTGTAACACCTACAATCTGAAGATCACAAGATGCTCTACAGTTCTACAGTTCTAGAGAAAGTTAAGGACATGAAGGCATCTTATTCCCACCACTCTTCTCACCTTTCATAATGGTGGGACATCCATTATAGTTACAACTTTTTAGTCTACTTGGATACCCTGTAGAGACTAATGCCCATGGACTAATGAACCATGGCTAATGGACCAATAGACTAATGGCTTTAACCAATGGACTAATACACTATGGCTTTCTTGGTCTGACGCATTTTCTGGTTCTACTGGATGCAACTTTTTGATGAAAATCAGAGGGAAGACTTATTGAGCCCTTACGTCGAGATCGTCTTTTGACTAAGGTTGGCAAGTGAGGGCAAAGGAAAGAAGAGCAATGGATTAAGATAGTTGACTTGGTAACCGTAAAGTCAAATGGAAACCTGTTGGAGAACTCTTCAAGTTATGTAGTTCTCAGTATAGAGAACTGAATGTTGAGTGACCGGCCGGTCTATGTCTACCATGACACCTCTAAAGACACCATTGCAGATTAGTCTGAATTCCCAAACTTTTTGCAGTTATATAAGACTCCACCATATATAACATGTGAGCCATAAGGACTAGAGATAACTTACAAAGGATCTACAAATTGTCTGTAGATTTCTTTTGTCCAAAGACATGGTTAAGCGCTTCTCATTTTTGTCTCCCATTTGTGGGAATAGCATGTACCTAGCATTTCTTCTCTACAATAAACATCCAGGTACAGTAATGAACTGTGCATAATGGTAAGTGACAGAACAAGCCCCGGGGAAGTCATACTATAGCTGTGTATGGTGGTACTTGCCTGAGGAAGCCTTTAGGCCCACATTAGTGCACATAGACCATGATGCTCATGTCAATGTAATGCCATTTATAGCCGCCATCTGACCTAGAACATAAACTTGACCCAGGCAGCTTTTCACTGTCTGTTTGTCTAAGTAAGCTTGGGTAAGTTGGGTCACACATTGGGATCACTGGTCTGCGGGAACTTGTTGCGATGTATTGTGTTGGTTTTAAGAGCGGCCGTTGACCATTAGTTTGGAAAAACCGAGTCATACAATGGGACATGGATTGCCTATAGATAGCAACTTTATGGGTTATATATGCCACCAAATGGACATATAAATATGGCTCTGCATGTACATAGGTCTATATATATACATAATTTAGTTCCACAGTATATAATTGTATCTTTTTCCAGTCCTCTATTGCGCCAATCAGCCGCACAGGCATAAATTAGCTCATTACACAGACATTATCCTGTAACACCGCATCAGTGATTTCCGTAGCTTGCTTAAGAACGTCTCAGTCACTTGTGATTTATTGTGTTTTATAACCTGTCACTGAGTAATAACCTTTTAGCTTTATTGTTTCATGTTGTAATATATAAAGTAAGATTGCATCATGGGCGCTCAGTCTTTCATCAGTGAAATATATGAAGGTTGTAAAGTGAAAATGCAGATGCAAAATTGATGGTAATGTGAAGGGTGTCATGATGTCACAGCTTACTGGTGTACTGATAGGCTGCATTCTTATAAATAGGAAGTGACTCGCTGATGTCACTGGTTCCTGGGTATTGATGGGTTACAGTTTTGTAAATATGTAGTGTCTTGATGATGTCACTGGTTCCTGGGTATTGATGGGTTACAATATAACAAATATGCAGTATCTTGATGATGTCACTGGTTCCTTGTGTATTGATAGGTTACAATGTAATGAATATGTAGTGTCTTGATGATGTCACTGGTTCCTGGGTATTGATGGGTTACAATATAACAAATATGCAGTGTCTTGATGATGTCACTGGTTCCTGGTGTATTGATGGGTTACAATATAATGAATATGAAGTGTCTTGATGATGTCACTGGTTCCTGGTGTATTGATAGGTTACAATGTAATGAATATGAAGTATCTTGGTGATGTCACTGGTTCCTGGTGTATTGATAGGTTACAATGGAATGAATATGAAGTATCTTGGTGATGTCACTGGTTCCTGGTGTGTTGATGGGTTACAATATAATGAATATGCAGTGTCTTGATGATGTCACTGGTTCTTGGGATATTGATAGTTTATAGAGATGAGCGAACAGTGTTCTATCGAACTCATGTTCGATCGGATATTAGGCTGTTCGGCATGTTCGAATCGAATCGAACACCGCGTGGTAAAGTGCGCCATTACTCGATTCCCCTCCCACCTTCCCTGGCGCCTTTTTTGCTCCAATAACAGCGCAGGGTAGGTGGGACAGGAACTACGACACCGGTGACGTTGAAAAAAGTAGGCAAAACCCATTGGCTGCCGAAAACATGTGACCTCTAATTTAAAAGAACAGCGCCGCCCAGCTTCGCGTCATTCTGAGCTTGCAATTCACCGAGGACGGAGGTTTCCGTCCAGTTAGCTAGGGGTTAGATTCTGGGTAGGCAGGGACAGGCTAGGATAGGAAGGAGAAGACAACCAACAGCTCTTATAAGAGCTAAATTCCAGGGAGAAGCTTGTCAGTGTAACGTGGCACTGACGGGCTCAATCGCCGCAACCCAGCTTTCCCAGGATCCTGAATGGAATACACTGTCAGTGTATTCCCGTATACCCGATATATACCCCCGATACCCGTTCCAACGGTGTGCCCCCCCACCTTCACCCCAGAAATACCCTGCAAGTCCCCTAGCAATAGAATTGGGGCTATATACACCCACTATTTTTGCTACTGCCATATAGTGCCATTGTCTCACTGGGAATTCAAAGAATATATTGGGCTTACATATAACTTCAATTCCAGGGAGAAGCTTGTCAGTGTAACGTGGCACTGACGGGCTCAATCGCCGCAACCCAGCTTTCCCAGGATCCTGAATGGAACACACTGACAGTGTATTCCCGTATACCCCATATATACACCCCAAATCCCCGTTCCAACGGTGTGCCCCCCCACCTTCACCTCAGAAATACCCTGCAAGTCCCCTAGCAATAGAATTGGGGCTATATACACCCACAATTTTTGCTACTGGTATACAGTGCCATTGTCTCACTGGGAATTCAAAGAATATATGGGGGTTATGTGCACCCACAATTTTTAATACTGCTATACAGTGCCATTGTCTGACTGGGAATTCAAAGAATATATGGGGGTTATGTGCACGCACAATTTTTAATACTGGTATATAGTGCCATTGTCTGACTGGGAATTCAAAGAATATATGGGGGTTACGTGCACCCACAATTTTTAATACTGCTATACAGTGCCATTGTCTGACTGGGAATTCAAAGAATATATGGGGGTTATGTGCACCCACAATTTTTACTACTGGTATACAGTGCCATTGTCTGACTGGGAATTCAAAGAATATATTGGGGTGACGTGCACCCACAATTTTTGCTACTGCTATACAGTTCCATTGTCTCACTGGGAATTCAAAGAATATATGGGGGTTATGTGCACCCACAATTTTTAATACTGGTATACAGTGCCATTGTCTGACTGGGAATTCAAAGAATATATGGGGGTTATGTGCACCCACAATTTTTAATACTGGTATACAGTGCCATTGTCTGACTGGGAATTCAAAGAATATATGGGGGTTATGTGCACCCACAATTTTTAATACTGGTATACAGTGCCATTGTCTGACTGGGAATTCAAAGAATATATGGGGGTTACGTGCACCCACAATTTTTAATACTGCTATACAGTGCCATTGTCTGACTGGGAATTCAAAGAATATATGGGGGTTACGTGCACCCACAATTTTTAATACTGGTATACAGTGCCATTGTCTGACTGGGAATTCAAAGAATATATGGGGGTTATGTGCACCCACAATTTTTAATACTGGTATACAGTGCCATTGTCTGACTGGGAATTCAAAGAATATATGGGGGTTATGTGCACCCACAATTTTTAATACTGCTATACAGTGCCATTGTCTGACTGGGAATTCAAAGAATATATTGGGGTTACGTGCACCCACAATTTTTAATACTGCTATACAGTGCCATTGTCTGACTGGGAATTCAAAGAATATATGGGGGTTACGTGCACCCACAATTTTTAATACTGGTATACAGTGCCATTGTCTGACTGGGAATTCAAAGAATATATGGGGGTTATGTGCACCCACAATTTTTAATACTGGTATACAGTGCCATTGTCTGACTGGGAATTCAAAGAATATATGGGGGTTATGTGCACCCACAATTTTTACTACTGGTATACAGTGCCATTGTCTAACTGGGAATTCAAAGAATATATTGGGGTGACGTGCACCCACAATTTTTGCTACTGCTATACAGTTCCATTGTCTCACTGGGAATTCAAAGAATATATGGGGGTTATGTGCACCCACAATTTTTAATACTGGTATACAGTGCCATTGTCTGACTGGGAATTCAAAGAATATATGGGGGTTATGTGCACCCACAATTTTTAATACTGGTATACAGTGCCATTGTCTGACTGGGAATTCAAAGAATATATGGGGGTTATGTGCACCCACAATTTTTACTACTGGTATACAGTGCCATTGTCTAACTGGGAATTCAAAGAATATATTGGGGTGACGTGCACCCACAATTTTTGCTACTGCTATACAGTTCCATTGTCTCACTGGGAATTCAAAGAATATATGGGGGTTATGTGCACCCACAATTTTTAATACTGGTATACAGTGCCATTGTCTGACTGGGAATTCAAAGAATATATGGGGGTTATGTGCACCCACAATTTTTAATACTGGTATACAGTGCCATTGTCTGACTGGGAATTCAAAGAATATATGGGGGTTATGTGCACCCACAATTTTTACTACTGGTATACAGTGCCATTGTCTAACTGGGAATTCAAAGAATATATTGGGGTGACGTGCACCCACAATTTTTGCTACTGCTATACAGTTCCATTGTCTGACTGGGAATTCAAAGAATATATGGGGGTTATGTGCACCCACAATTTTTACTACTGGTATATAGTGCCATTGTCTGACTGGGAATTCAAAGAATATATGGGGGTTACGTGCACCCACAATTTTTAATACTGCTATACAGTGCCATTGTCTGACTGGGAATTCAAAGAATATATGGGGGTTACGTGCACCCACAATTTTTAATACTGGTATACAGTGCCATTGTCTGACTGGGAATTCAAAGAATATATGGGGGTTATGTGCACCCACAATTTTTAATACTGGTATACAGTGCCATTGTCTGACTGGGAATTCAAAGAATATATGGGGGTTATGTGCACCCACAATTTTTAATACTGGTATACAGTGCCATTGTCTGACTGGGAATTCAAAGAATATATGGGGGTTATGTGCACCCACAATTTTTACTACTGGTATACAGTGCCATTGTCTAACTGGGAATTCAAAGAATATATTGGGGTGACGTGCACCCACAATTTTTGCTACTGCTATACAGTTCCATTGTCTGACTGGGAATTCAAAGAATATATGGGGGTTATGTGCACCCACAATTTTTACTACTGGTATACAGTGCCATTGTCTGACTGGGAATTCAAAGAATATATGGGGGTTATGTGCACCCACAATTTTTAATACTGGTATACAGTGCCATTGTCTGACTGGGAATTCAAAGAATATATGGGGGTTACGTGCACCCACAATTTTTAATACTGCTATACAGTGCCATTGTCTGACTGGGAATTCAAAGAATATATGGGGGTTACGTGCACCCACAATTTTTAATACTGGTATACAGTGCCATTGTCTGACTGGGAATTCAAAGAATATATGGGGGTTATGTGCACCCACAATTTTTAATACTGGTATACAGTGCCATTGTCTGACTGGGAATTCAAAGAATATATGGGGGTTATGTGCACCCACAATTTTTAATACTGGTATATAGTGCCATTGTCTGACTGGGAATTCAAAGAATATATGGGGGTTACGTGCACCCACAATTTTTAATACTGCTATACAGTGCCATTGTCTGAGTGGGAATTCAAAGAATATATGGGGGTTATGTGCACCCACAATTTTTAATACTGGTATATAGTGCCATTGTCTGACTGGGAATTCAAAGAATATATGGGGGTTATGTGCACCCACAATTTTTAATACTGGTATACAGTGCCATTGTCTCACTGGGAATTCCACAAATAATTTGGGGATTCATTCACCCTACATCTCAGGCTCTTGCCATATTCACCCAGGTTGTCAGTGCTGCACCAGCTCGTTCCCAGACAGCTCGGCCCGAAAAACGCGTTACCTATATAGAGGATTTGGACAATGAAGACAACATGTTCTAAATCTAATGTCTGCACCTTCTCCAGAATTAAAATAAAGGCAGCGTTTAACTTTCAAATAGCACTGCACAAAGGAAGAGCTTATCAGCTTGTCTCATGACATGCTACTGAAAAGTTTCATTTGTGTATCTTAATGTAAATATAGTTGTATAAGCTTTTTGGGTTTTAGGCACTGCCAAGTTATTTATTACCACCCACTCCCTTATAATGATGATGACGCCAAAGTCACTGTGGGTGTTCAGAGCTCACAGCTTTGGGTGACATTTGTCTTGCTCTCTGTCGGTACCAGCTGTCTTTTTGGATACCGTAAAGTTATGTTGACTTTATTAACAGCTATAGAAGCTTTAGCCAGGTTGTGACGGTGTGTAACCCTAACAACACTAAGTGGGATACACATTAATAGTCAGTCTATGTACGCTAAACGTATCACTGAAGTAATTTTTTTTCCCTCTCCCCTAATATAAGAAAGGAACAGACATTAGACCTAGACCGGGGTTCGAGGCTTGAAAAAATCCAGTATTATTTGTTCTTCATGATGTGAAATATGTGTTGAAAAGCAACCCAAGATGAAGTCAGCCATGTGTGCCAGTGTGTTACTTGGCATGCCTTTGCTGGCCCCAACTGTAAGGGTCACTCTCCATTTCCTCCATTTTCCACTCCCCTTCACACCATTTGTGGTGAAGCAATGGGATGCACTGAAGTGCACCCTCTAGCCTCGTGTGGGATAGGGACATCAGATGCCACTCCAACCCCCTCGTCTTCCTCCGCCAGCCAACGGTGCGAAGATGAGAGGAGTGTGCTCTGAATGTTTTCTGCCTAGCAGAGGCTAGTTCTCACTTACGAAAATGGCCCCACTTTGACCTGTATATCAGGCACAATGGTGTAGGTTTCAAAGAAACATGGCACCAACAAGTTGGAAAACGTGGGCCATGCGTGGACCGTGTTTGAGTCTGGCAAGCTCCAGATCTGCTACCAGGTTCCAGCCATTATCACAGGCGCAAAAATGCCAGGCCCCAGGTGTAGCAGGGAAAAAAAAATGCCATCTCAGCCAGGATGGCATCCCTGACCTCGGAGGCACTGTGCTGTCTGTCCCCCAAGCTGATCAGTTTCAGCACGGCCTACTGACATCTCCCCATGCCAGTGTTACAGTGTTTTCCGCTAGTAGCTGGGGTGGAGGTTGCAGCTTCGTAGGGTTTCAGTCTACTCCTGCCATGAATTTTGGCCTGGGAGAGGAGATAGGCCACCCCAGTTTGCACCCGGGGAACAGACTCCACCACATTCACCCTGCCTGTCATTAAAGATAAGCACTGCAGCATCCCTGACCACAGGCGCTTGTCCATGTGTCGGTGGTCAAGTGGACCTTGCAGCAAAGCGCAGAGCTCTGGGCCCGACTGATGTTATGGGACACATGCAGGCGCAAGGCAGAGACAGCACACCAAGAGAAGTAGTAACGGCTAGGCCCAGCATAGGGAGGTGCCCCAGCTGCCATCTGCTGACGGAAGGCCTGGGTCTCCAGAAGCATAAACAAACACCAACATCTCCAGGGCCAGCAGTTTATCGATGAGGCTGTTACAGGCTTGGGCATGGGGGTGGGTTGTATTGTACTTCTGCCTGCAATGAAAAGCTTGGGAAATGTGGAGTGGCTGGGAAGAGGCGCATGATGGTGCAGGCCAAAAGGGCGCATGAGGGTGAACTCCCCAATGTGTCAGAGATAGGTGTGTAGGTGTCCTTGCATCATATACTTGCACCATATTTGGCTTTGGAAGTTAATTTTGTGCCAAAAAGTGGTTAAGACAGCGATCCCTCAGCTACTCCCGTTACACTGTCTATTGAAGTTACCATCTGTGGAAGTGGACCACCATTTCTAAGATCCCAAAGGAAGCAGGCAAGAGATGTGCAGTTCAGAAAAAAAGATGAGAAAATAAGTTTAGGCTGTAGAGCACAGAGGGATCGGAGAGGACAGAGCTGGTGTCGGCCAGGTATTCCCACAACATGCGCCTATACTTGTCCCTCCTGGTGACACTAGGCCCCTGAGTGGCAGTAATTTGTCCAGGGGGGCCATTAACGTGTTCCAGACCTAGGAATAAGTCTTCCAACAGGGTAGAGTTTTGCATGCCTTTGCTTCTACCCACTGTTTTTGCTGCTTAGCTTCCCTCCACATCTACTCTGCTTTCACCCCTAAACATCACCCCAGTTTATGCCTTTGCTTCTACCCAGGTTTTTTGTTGATTTAGCTTCCCTCTACATCTACACTGCTTTAGCCCCTAGACATCACCCCTGTCCATGTGGGGTCGGTGGCCTCGTCATCCACCAACTCCTCTTCCAATTGCGCACTGCCCCCTTACTGCAAACCGCACATGACCACAGCTTGCCTTGATGGCAACTGTGTCTCATGATCCCCACTTAGGTCCAGACAAGTCGGTGGCGGGTCCAAAACCCCAAAATTGGAAGGAAATGGCAGATGCTGCAGTATTTCTAACACCTGTTCCTGGTGCTCGGGCCTGGTCTGTGTTGTACCCTGCACCCTGCTTAACGCATCTGCCATATCCGAAGTTGTGCTGAGCGCATGCTAATGTTTCGTGTCCAGTGCAATGGATGGGATGGGATTTCACATAAGTCTGCCACCCATGGCCACTCATGGTTGAGCAACTGAGGGAGTTGACTTTGACGAACCCGAGGGTTTTGGAGTTGGAACTACATTAAAGGTCTGTGCTGCTCACACACTCTGCTCAACACATGATATGTTTAGTGCCAGCAGTGTGGAGACGTCGCACAACAGCCGTTGTTCCAGCAGGTACAGGCGTTGTAGGAGTGCATAGAGGCTAGCAGCGGCAACTATACACTTTAAAAACTATCCGCACAAGCGCCACACTTTCACCAGTAGCTCAGGAACATTGGGGTACCTTTTTCAAAAGATTAGCAGCAATGAGTTAAAAACGTGGCCCAGGCATGGAATATGTTGCAGGCTGCCAAGCTACAGAGCCAATCCCAGGTTACGGCCATTATCACACATGACAACATGCCTGGGCCCAGGTGCAGTGGCAAAAACCACATTGCCGTCTCATCGAGGATGGCATGACTCACTTTGTAGGCAGTGTGCTGTCTGGCCCCCAAGCTGATGAGCTTCAGCACGGCCCGCTGACGTCTCCCCACACCAGTGTTGCAGCGTTTCCAGCTCGTAGCTGGGGTCAATTTAACAGCGGAGGAGGGTGGTGTTTCAGCCCTCCTCCCAGGAATGTTGTGTGGGGAGACAAGTCAGGCCACCACATTTTGCGACCCGGTCCACGCCTCAACTACATTCAACCACTGTGCCCAAATTGAAAGGTAGCGTCCCTGTCCGCATGCACTTGTCCATTCGTAACTGGTCACATGGAACTTTAGGGCTAAGCGCTGAATTTAGGGACCGCCTCATGTTTGGGGGAAAGTGCTGGTGTGGACGGCACAGTGCGGTGGCGCAGTAGACACTCTGCCCAAAAAGGGCAGAGTGTCCCCCAGCCGGGATTCCAACATCTCCTGGGCCAGATTTCTTGAGATGAGGCCGTTGAAGCCTTGGGCATGTGGGTGGGTTGCGCTGTACTTTAGCATGAAATGAAAGGCTTGGGAGATGGGGAGTTGATGGGAAGAGGCGCATGATGGCGCGGGCAAAAGGAGAAATGGCAGGAAAAGGTGAGGATAAGGGTGAACTCCCCAAAGTGTCAGAGGCAGATGTGGAGGTGTCCTGGCTCCTGGTCTGGACTGCAGCGCCAGCCCTGTCAACAGTGGAAGAGGCAGTGGCCGCCAGGCCAAACGACGATTATCCTGCGCTTGCTCTCACCCACTGAGCCCAGGGCTTGCCTTCCAAATGATGGCACCCGCAAGAGGTGGTGAGATTCCTCTCCGCAGATCTCCAAACCATCTTGGACTTGCAAATTGCACTAAATTTGTCATGTAACTGACATGTATATGATGAGTCTATCCATTGTCTGTTCATTTTGGTGAAAGTCAGCCTGTCAGCTGACAGACAGCTGTGCTTGTCAGTGATGATGTCACCGGCTGCTTGTACCCCCAGTTTTTGCTGCTTAGCTTGCCTCCACATCCACACTGCTTTTGCCCCTACACATCACCCCTATCCATGCCTGTGCCTCTAGCCATAAGTCTGCCACCCATGGAAACTCATGGTGCAGAAAGTGAGGGAGCTGACTCTGAGGAACCCTTGGGTTTTGTAGCTGGTACTCCATCAAAGGTCTCTGCTGCTCACACACCCTGCTGAACATACGGTATCTAGGGTTAGAGCGTGTGGTGACCTCGCACAACAGTAGGTGCTTCAGGCAGATGTAGGCCTTGCTGGAGTGTATTGCGGCTAGCTCCAGGTACTGTAGACTTGGGAAAGTGGGTGTCCAAGTGCCGCACTTTCACCCTTAGCTCAGCTAATTTGGGGTATGTTTTTAAAGATCATTGCACCACTACATTGAACATGTGGGCCAGGCATGGAACGTGTTGGAGGCTGGCAAGCTCCAGAGCCCTCCAACAAGCTAAAAAACCTGGCCCCAGGGGCAGCGGGGATAAACAAATTGCCATCTCATCCAGGATGGCATCCCTGACCTCAGAGGCAGTGTGCTGTCCGTCTCCCAAGCTGATGAGCTTCAGCCCAGCCTGCTGACGTCTCCCCACACCAGTGTTGCAGCGTTTTCAGCTCGTAGCTGGGGTAAATCTAACAGCGGAGGAGGAGGAGGGTGGTGTTTCAGCCCTCCTCCCAGGAATGTTTTGTGGGGAAACAAGTCAGGAAAATTCTTGAAACGGGAGAGTTTTGCATCTTTGCCCTTGCTGCCTATGGACATCCCTTTGCCTCTAGCCACCATTTTCCCTGCTTTGCTTGCCTCCAAATCCACACTGCTTTTGCCCCTAGACATCACCCCAGTCCATGCCTTAGCTTGTACCCCCAGTTTTTCCTGCTTAGCTTGCCTCCACATCCACACTGCTTTTGCCCCTAGACATCACCCCAGTCCATGCCTTAGCTTGTATCCCCAGTTTTTCCTGCTTAGCTTGCCTCCACATCCACACTGCTTTTGCCCCTAGACATCACCCCAGTCCATGCCTTAGCTTGTACCCCCAGTTTTTCCTGCTTAGCTTGCCTCCACATCCACACTGCTTTTGCCCCTAGACATCATCCCTATCCATGCCTCTTCCCCTAGCCATAACTCTGCCACCCCTGGAAACTCATGGTGCAGAAACTTTGGTTGCTGACTTTGAGGAACCCTTGGGTTTTGTAGATGGAACTCCATCAAAGGTCTGTGCAGCTCACACACCCTGCTCAAGATATGGTATTGTAGGGTTTCAGCGTGTGTGAATGACGGACAACAGCCTGTGTTTGGACAGATGTAGGCCTTGCTAGAGTGTTTTTAGGCTAGCAGCGACTCCTGTGCACTTGCAAAAGTGGGCGCACAAGCGCCGCATTTTCAACAGTAGCTTCGGTACATTTGGGTATGTTTTTAAAAAACTTTGCACCACTAGGTTAGACGTGGGCCAAACATGGAACGTGTTGGAGGCTGGCAAGCTCCAGAGCCGCTACCAGGTTCCAGCCATTATCACAGGCGTAAAAATGCCAGGCCCCAGGTGTAGCAGGGAAAAAAAAATGCCATCTCAGCCAGGATGGCATCCCTGACCTCGGAGGCACTGTGCTGTCTGTCCCCCAAGCTGATGAGCTTCAGCACCGCCTGCTGACGTCTCCCCACACCAGTGTTTTAGCGTTTGCCGCTAGTAGCTGTGGTGGAGGTTGCAGCGTCGTAGGGTTTCAGTCTACTCCTGCCATGAATTTTGGCCTGGGAGAGGAGATAGGCCACCCCAGTTTGCACCCGGGGAACAGACTCCACCACATTCACCCTGCCTGTCATTAAAGATAAGCACTGCAGCATCCCTGACCACAGGCGCTTGTCCAAGTGTCGGTGGTCAAGTGGACCTTGCAGCAAAGCGCGGAACTAAGGGCCCACCTGATGTTGAGTGACACGTGCTGGTGCAAGGCGGGGACGCCACACCGGGAGAAGTTGAGACGGCTAGGGACGGCATAGTGAGGTGCCACAGTTGCCATCAGGTCCGGGAAGGCGGGAGTTTCAACAAGCCGGAACGCCAACCTCTCCTGGGCCAGCAGTTTAGCGATGTTGGCGTTCTAGGCTTGCGTGGGTGGGTGGTTAGCGGTGTATTTCTGCCGGCGCTCCAATGTATGAGAGATGGTGGGTTGTTGTAAAGAAGCGCCTGATGGTGCCTTTGATGGTGCAGGAGAAGGAGATAAGACAGAAACAGGGGAGGATGAGGGAGAAGTCAACAAAGTGGCGGAGGCAGATGAAGTGATGTCCTGGCTCGTCCTCTGGAGTGCATCGCCAGCACTGTGAGCAGAGGCAGTGGCATGAACGGCGGGCGACGTTTGTCCTGCCGTTGCTGCCTGCCACTGATTCCATTGCTTGGATTCCAAATGACGGTGCATTGAAGTGGTGGACAGGTTGCTCTTCTCAGGGCCCCTACTCGATTTCGAGAGGCAAATTGTGTAGACGACACTATATCTGTCCTCGGCGCATTCCTTGAAAAAACTCTACACCTTCAAGAAACGTGCCCTCGATGGGGGAGTTTTTCTGGGCTGGGTACAAAAGGGAACATCTTCGGACATTCCGGGTCTGGCCTGGCTTCGGCAAAGCAGCTGACCTCTGCCTCTGGACATGTCTCTGCCTCTAGCTACCCTTTTTGGTGCTGCACCTGCCTCAACATCCACACTACTTTCCCAGCTTGACATCTGCCTTGTCCAGGTGGGGTCGGTGTCCTCGTCGTCCACCACCTCCTCTTCCAACTCCTGTCTCGCCTCCTCCTCCTGCACAATGCGCATGTCAACTGGCTGCCCTGACAGCAACTGCGTCTCATCGTCGTCGATGAGGGTGGGTTGCTGGTCATCCGCCACCAAATCGACCGGAGATGGAATGGAGGAGACTCTAGTGTTTGAGCATCTGGACACAGATACTCGTCTGTTAGGTCCGTGGAATCGCGAAATGGAGGGGCAGGTTGCGGTACAGTCAAAGGAAGGGAGAACAGCTCTGGGGAGCAGGGACAGTTGGGGTTATTGTTCTGAGAAGATTGGGAATTTTGGGTGGAAGGAGGACAAGACTGTTGGGTAAGAGGAGGTAGAGGCTGACTGGCTGGTGGACAATGTGCTTTAAGCGTTATCCGACAGCCATTGCAAGACCTGTTCCTGGTTCTCGGGCCTACTAATCTTTGTACCATTCAGCCTAGTTAATGTGGAACTTTTGTGCAAAGCGCAGAACTTAGGGCCCGCCTGATGTTAAGGGACACACGCTGGTACAAGGCTCAACTCACCCTAAGTGCCAAAAACACTGCTGGTGCAAGGCTCTACTCATGCCAAGGGCCTCAATCTCTGCTGGTAGCTCAGCTTAAGGTCATGTAACTTTGTTTGGAAGGGCTCATGTTAAGGGCTAGAAAAGTGAATTTTGGAAGGTCTTACCACATCACACACACACACACACACACACACACACACACACACACACACACACACACACTCAAAATGACAGTTAAGGGTGAGGGCTTTTGGAATTCCCATTGCCTATTCCATTTGTGGTTGTCATGGGGAACGTGATTTAAAGGGGTGGTTGTTACTGTTTGTTGAGCTTAAATTGGGGTTTGTGTCCATCCATTTGGGGAGTAAAGAAGGTTTCCAGGTATTTTCCCACTTTGATAGAGGTTTTTTTGAATGTGGAAAGTGTGTAGTTGTTAGGCAGTGATGTTGGGGTAATAGAGGGTCTTTGGTGTGTTAGATGCCCCCAGGCATGCTTCCCCTGCTGTCCCAGTGTCATTCCAGAGGTGTTGGCATCATTTCCTGGGGTGTCATAGTGGACTTGGTGACCCTCCAGACACGGATTTGGGTTTCCCCCTTAACGAGTATCTGTTCCCCATAGACTATAATGGGGTTCGAAACCCGTTCGAACACACGAACATTGAGCGGCTGTTCGAATCGAATTTCGAACCTCGAACATTTTAGTGTTCGCTCATCTCTAATAGTTTACAATGTAATGAATATGACGTATCTTGATGATGTCACTGGTTCCTGGTGTATTGATGGGTTACAATTAGAGATGAGCGAACACTAAAATGTTCGAGGTTCGAAATTCGATTCGAACAGCCGCTCAATGTTCGTGTGTTCGAACGGGTTTCGAACCCCATTATAGTCTATGGGGAACAGATACTCGTTAAGGGGGAAACCCAAATCCGTGTCTGGAGGGTCACCAAGTCCACTATGACACCCCAGGAAATGATGCCAACACCTCTGGAATGACACTGGGACAGCAGGGGAAGCATGCCTGGGGGCATCTAACACACCAAAGACCCTCTATTACCCCAACATCACTGCCTAACAACTACACACTTTCCACATTCAAAAAAACCTCTATCAAAGTGGGAAAATACCTGGAAACCTTCTTTACTCCCCAAATGGATGGACACAAACCCCAATTTAAGCTCAACAAACAGTAACAACCACCCCTTTAAATCACGTTCCCCATGACAACCACAAATGGAATAGGCAATGGGAATTCCAAAAGCCCTCACCCTTAACTGTCATTTTGAGTGTGTGTGTGTGTGTGTGTGTGTGTGTGTGTGTGTGTGTGTGTGATGTGGTAAGACCTTCCAAAATTCACTTTTCTAGCCCTTAACATGAGCCCTTCCAAACAAAGTTACATGACCTTAAGCTGAGCTACCAGCAGAGATTGAGGCCCTTGGCATGAGTAGAGCCTTGCACCAGCAGTGTTTTTGGCACTTAGGGTGAGTTGAGCCTTGTACCAGCGTGTGTCCCTTAACATCAGGCGGGCCCTAAGTTCTGCGCTTTGCACAAAAGTTCCACATTAACTAGGCTGAATGGTACAAAGATTAGTAGGCCCGAGAACCAGGAACAGGTCTTGCAATGGCTGTCGGATAACGCTTAAAGCACATTGTCCACCAGCCAGTCAGCCTCTACCTCCTCTTACCCAACAGTCTTGTCCTCCTTCCACCCAAAATTCCCAATCTTCTCAGAACAATAACCCCAACTGTCCCTGCTCCCCAGAGCTGTTCTCCCTTCCTTTGACTGTACCGCAACCTGCCCCTCCATTTCGCGATTCCACGGACCTAACAGACGAGTATCTGTGTCCAGATGCTCAAACACTAGAGTCTCCTCCATTCCATCTCCGGTCGATTTGGTGGCGGATGACCAGCAACCCACCCTCATCGACGACGATGAGACGCAGTTGCTGTCAGGGCAGCCAGTTGACATGCGCATTGTGCAGGAGGAGGAGGCGAGACAGGAGTTGGAAGAGGAGGTGGTGGACGACGAGGACACCGACCCCACCTGGACAAGGCAGATGTCAAGCTGGGAAAGTAGTGTGGATGTTGAGGCAGGTGCAGCACCAAAAAGGGTAGCTAGAGGCAGAGACATGTCCAGAGGCAGAGGTCAGCTGCTTTGCCGAAGCCAGGCCAGACCCGGAATGTCCGAAGATGTTCCCTTTTGTACCCAGCCCAGAAAAACTCCCCCATCGAGGGCACGTTTCTTGAAGGTGTAGAGTTTTTTCAAGGAATGCGCCGAGGACAGATATAGTGTCGTCTACACAATTTGCCTCTCGAAATCGAGTAGGGGCCCTGAGAAGAGCAACCTGTCCACCACTTCAATGCACCGTCATTTGGAATCCAAGCAATGGAATCAGTGGCAGGCAGCAACGGCAGGACAAACGTCGCCCGCCGTTCATGCCACTGCCTCTGCTCACAGTGCTGGCGATGCACTCCAGAGGACGAGCCAGGACATCACTTCATCTGCCTCCGCCACTTTGTTGACTTCTCCCTCATCCTCCCCTGTTTCTGTCTTATCTCCTTCTCCTGCACCATCAAAGGCACCATCAGGCGCTTCTTTACAACAACCCACCATCTCTCATACATTGGAGCGCCGGCAGAAATACACCGCTAACCACCCACCCACGCAAGCCTAGAACGCCAACATCGCTAAACTGCTGGCCCAGGAGAGGTTGGCGTTCCGGCTTGTTGAAACTCCCGCCTTCCCGGACCTGATGGCAACTGTGGCACCTCACTATGCCGTCCCTAGCCGTCTCAACTTCTCCCGGTGTGGCGTCCCCGCCTTGCACCAGCACGTGTCACTCAACATCAGGTGGGCCCTTAGTTCCGCGCTTTGCTGCAAGGTCCACTTGACCACCGACACTTGGACAAGCGCCTGTGGTCAGGGATGCTGCAGTGCTTATCTTTAATGACAGGCAGGGTGAATGTGGTGGAGTCTGTTCCCCGGGTGCAAACTGGGGTGGCCTATCTCCTCTCCCAGGCCAAAATTCATGGCAGGAGTAGACTGAAACCCTACGACGCTGCAACCTCCACCACAGCTACTAGCGGCAAACGCTAAAACACTGGTGTGGGGAGACGTCAGCAGGCGGTGCTGAAGCTCATCAGCTTGGGGGACAGACAGCACAGTGCCTCCGAGGTCAGGGATGCCATCCTGGCTGAGATGGCATTTTTTTTTCCCTGCTACACCTGGGGCCTGGCATTTTTACGCCTGTGATAATGGCTGGAACCTGGTAGCGGCTCTGGAGCTTGCCAGCCTCCAACACGTTCCATGTTTGGCCCACGTCTAACCTAGTGGTGCAAAGTTTTTTAAAAACATACCCAAATGTACCGAAGCTACTGTTGAAAATGCGGCGCTTGTGCGCCCACTTTTGCAAGTGCACAGGAGTCGCTGCTAGCCTAAAAACACTCTAGCAAGGCCTACATCTGTCCAAACACAGGCTGTTGTCCGTCATTCACACACGCTGAAACCCTACAATACCATATCTTGAGCAGGGTGTGTGAGCTGCACAGACCTTTGATGGAGTTCCATCTACAAAACCCAAGGGTTCCTCAAAGTCAGCAACCAAAGTTTCTGCACCATGAGTTTCCAGGGGTGGCAGAGTTATGGCTAGGGGAAGAGGCATGGATAGGGATGATGTCTAGGGGCAAAAGCAGTGTGGATGTGGAGGCAAGCTAAGCAGGAAAAACTGGGGGTACAAGCTAAGGCATGGACTGGGGTGATGTCTAGGGGCAAAAGCAGTGTGGATGTGGAGGCAAGCTAAGCAGGAAAAACTGGGGATACAAGCTAAGGCATGGACTGGGGTGATGTCTAGGGGCAAAAGCAGTGTGGATGTGGAGGCAAGCTAAGCAGGAAAAACTGGGGGTACAAGCTAAGGCATGGACTGGGGTGATGTCTAGGGGCAAAAGCAGTGTGGATTTGGAGGCAAGCAAAGCAGGGAAAATGGTGGCTAGAGGCAAAGGGATGTCCATAGGCAGCAAGGGCAAAGATGCAAAACTCTCCCGTTTCAAGAATTTTCCTGACTTGTTTCCCCACAAAACATTCCTGGGAGGAGGGCTGAAACACCACCCTCCTCCTCCTCCGCTGTTAGATTTACCCCAGCTACGAGCTGAAAACGCTGCAACACTGGTGTGGGGAGACGTCAGCAGGCTGGGCTGAAGCTCATCAGCTTGGGAGACGGACAGCACACTGCCTCTGAGGTCAGGGATGCCATCCTGGATGAGATGGCAATTTGTTTATCCCCGCTGCCCCTGGGGCCAGGTTTTTTAGCTTGTTGGAGGGCTCTGGAGCTTGCCAGCCTCCAACACGTTCCATGCCTGGCCCACATGTTCAATGTAGTGGTGCAATGATCTTTAAAAACATACCCCAAATTAGCTGAGCTAAGGGTGAAAGTGCGGCACTTGGACACCCACTTTCCCAAGTCTACAGTACCTGGAGCTAGCCGCAATACACTCCAGCAAGGCCTACATCTGCCTGAAGCACCTACTGTTGTGCGAGGTCACCACACGCTCTAACCCTAGATACCGTATGTTCAGCAGGGTGTGTGAGCAGCAGAGACCTTTGATGGAGTACCAGCTACAAAACCCAAGGGTTCCTCAGAGTCAGCTCCCTCACTTTCTGCACCATGAGTTTCCATGGGTGGCAGACTTATGGCTAGAGGCACAGGCATGGATAGGGGTGATGTGTAGGGGCAAAAGCAGTGTGGATGTGGAGGCAAGCTAAGCAGCAAAAACTGGGGGTACAAGCAGCCGGTGACATCATCACTGACAAGCACAGCTGTCTGTCAGCTGACAGGCTGACTTTCACCAAAATGAACAGACAATGGATAGACTCATCATATACATGTCAGTTACATGACAAATTTAGTGCAATTTGCAAGTCCAAGATGGTTTGGAGATCTGCGGAGAGGAATCTCACCACCTCTTGCGGGTGCCATCATTTGGAAGGCAAGCCCTGGGCTCAGTGGGTGAGAGCAAGCGCAGGATAATCGTCGTTTGGCCTGGCGGCCACTGCCTCTTCCACTGTTGACAGGGCTGGCGCTGCAGTCCAGACCAGGAGCCAGGACACCTCCACATCTGCCTCTGACACTTTGGGGAGTTCACCCTTATCCTCACCTTTTCCTGCCATTTCTCCTTTTGCCCGCGCCATCATGCGCCTCTTCCCATCAACTCCCCATCTCCCAAGCCTTTCATTTCATGCTAAAGTACAGCGCAACCCACCCACATGCCCAAGGCTTCAACGGCCTCATCTCAAGAAATCTGGCCCAGGAGATGTTGGAATCCCGGCTGGGGGACACTCTGCCCTTTTTGGGCAGAGTGTCTACTGCGCCACCGCACTGTGCCGTCCACACCAGCACTTTCCCCCAAACATGAGGCGGTCCCTAAATTCAGCGCTTAGCCCTAAAGTTCCATGTGACCAGTTACGAATGGACAAGTGCATGCGGACAGGGACGTTACCTTTCAATTTGGGCACAGTGGTTGAATGTAGTTGAGGCGTGGACCGGGTCGCAAAATGTGGTGGCCTGACTTGTCTCCCCACACAACATTCCTGGGAGGAGGGCTGAAACACCACCCTCCTCCGCTGTTAAATTGACCCCAGCTACGAGCTGGAAACGCTGCAACACTGGTGTGGGGAGACGTCAGCGGGCCGTGCTGAAGCTCATCAGCTTGGGGGCCAGACAGCACACTGCCTACAAAGTGAGTCATGCCATCCTCGATGAGACGGCAATGTGGTTTTTGCCACTGCACCTGGGCCCAGGCATGTTGTCATGTGTGATAATGGCCGTAACCTGGGATTGGCTCTGTAGCTTGGCAGCCTGCAACATATTCCATGCCTGGGCCACGTTTTTAACTCATTGCTGCTAATCTTTTGAAAAAGGTACCCCAATGTTCCTGAGCTACTGGTGAAAGTGTGGCGCTTGTGCGGATAGTTTTTAAAGTGTATAGTTGCCGCTGCTAGCCTCTATGCACTCCTACAACGCCTGTACCTGCTGGAACAACGGCTGTTGTGCGACGTCTCCACACTGCTGGCACTAAACATATCATGTGTTGAGCAGAGTGTGTGAGCAGCACAGACCTTTGATGTAGTTCCAACTCCAAAACCCTCGGGTTCGTCAAAGTCAACTCCCTCAGTTGCTCAACCATGAGTGGCCATGGGTGGCAGACTTATGTGAAATCCCATCCCATCCATTGCACTGGACACGAAACATTAGCATGCGCTCAGCACAACTTCGGATATGGCAGATGCGTTAAGCAGGGTGCAGGGTACAACACAGACCAGGCCCGAGCACCAGGAACAGGTGTTAGAAATACTGCAGCATCTGCCATTTCCTTCCAATTTTGGGGTTTTGGACCCGCCACCGACTTGTCTGGACCTAAGTGGGGATCATGAGACACAGTTGCCATCAAGGCAAGCTGTGGTCATGTGCGGTTTGCAGTAAGGGGGCAGTGCGCAATTGGAAGAGGAGTTGGTGGATGACGAGGCCACCGACCCCACATGGACAGGGGTGATGTCTAGGGGCTAAAGCAGTGTAGATGTAGAGGGAAGCTAAATCAACAAAAAACCTGGGTAGAAGCAAAGGCATAAACTGGGGTGATGTTTAGGGGTGAAAGCAGAGTAGATGTGGAGGGAAGCTAAGCAGCAAAAACAGTGGGTAGAAGCAAAGGCATGCAAAACTCTACCCTGTTGGAAGACTTATTCCTAGGTCTGGAACACGTTAATGGCCCCCCTGGACAAATTACTGCCACTCAGGGGCCTAGTGTCACCAGGAGGGACAAGTATAGGCGCATGTTGTGGGAATACCTGGCCGACACCAGCTCTGTCCTCTCCGATCCCTCTGTGCTCTACAGCCTAAACTTATTTTCTCATCTTTTTTTCTGAACTGCACATCTCTTGCCTGCTTCCTTTGGGATCTTAGAAATGGTGGTCCACTTCCACAGATGGTAACTTCAATAGACAGTGTAACGGGAGTAGCTGAGGGATCGCTGTCTTAACCACTTTTTGGCACAAAATTAACTTCCAAAGCCAAATATGGTGCAAGTATATGATGCAAGGACACCTACACACCTATCTCTGACACATTGGGGAGTTCACCCTCATGCGCCCTTTTGGCCTGCACCATCATGCGCCTCTTCCCAGCCACTCCACATTTCCCAAGCTTTTCATTGCAGGCAGAAGTACAATACAACCCACCCCCATGCCCAAGCCTGTAACAGCCTCATCGATAAACTGCTGGCCCTGGAGATGTTGGTGTTTGTTTATGCTTCTGGAGACCCAGGCCTTCCGTCAGCAGATGGCAGCTGGGGCACCTCCCTATGCTGGGCCTAGCCGTTACTACTTCTCTTGGTGTGCTGTCTCTGCCTTGCGCCTGCATGTGTCCCATAACATCAGTCGGGCCCAGAGCTCTGCGCTTTGCTGCAAGGTCCACTTGACCACCGACACATGGACAAGCGCCTGTGGTCAGGGATGCTGCAGTGCTTATCTTTAATGACAGGCAGGGTGAATGTGGTGGAGTCTGTTCCCCGGGTGCAAACTGGGGTGGCCTATCTCCTCTCCCAGGCCAAAATTCATGGCAGGAGTAGACTGAAACCCTACGAAGCTGCAACCTCCACCCCAGCTACTAGCGGAAAACACTGTAACACTGGCATGGGGAGATGTCAGTAGGCCGTGCTGAAACTGATCAGCTTGGGGGACAGACAGCACAGTGCCTCCGAGGTCAGGGATGCCATCCTGGCTGAGATGGCATTTTTTTTTCCCTGCTACACCTGGGGCCTGGCATTTTTGCGCCTGTGATAATGGCTGGAACCTGGTAGCAGATCTGGAGCTTGCCAGACTCAAACACGGTCCACGCATGGCCCACGTTTTCCAACTTGTTGGTGCCATGTTTCTTTGAAACCTACACCATTGTGCCTGATATACAGGTCAAAGTGGGGCCATTTTCGTAAGTGAGAACTAGCCTCTGCTAGGCAGAAAACATTCAGAGCACACTCCTCTCATCTTCGCACCGTTGGCTGGCGGAGGAAGACGAGGGGGTTGGAGTGGCATCTGATGTCCCTATCCCACACGAGGCTAGAGGGTGCACTTCAGTGCATCCCATTGCTTCACCACAAATGGTGTGAAGGGGAGTGGAAAATGGAGGAAATGGAGAGTGACCCTTACAGTTGGGGCCAGCAAAGGCATGCCAAGTAACACACTGGCACACATGGCTGACTTCATCTTGGGTTGCTTTTCAACACATATTTCACATCATGAAGAACAAATAATACTGGATTTTTTCAAGCCTCGAACCCCGGTCTAGGTCTAATGTCTGTTCCTTTCTTATATTAGGGGAGAGGGAAAAAAAATTACTTCAGTGATACGTTTAGCGTACATAGACTGACTATTAATGTGTATCCCACTTAGTGTTGTTAGGGTTACACACCGTCACAACCTGGCTAAAGCTTCTATAGCTGTTAATAAAGTCAACATAACTTTACGGTATCCAAAAAGACAGCTGGTACCGACAGAGAGCAAGACAAATGTCACCCAAAGCTGTGAGCTCTGAACACCCACAGTGACTTTGGCGTCATCATCATTATAAGGGAGTGGGTGGTAATAAATAACTTGGCAGTGCCTAAAACCCAAAAAGCTTATACAACTATATTTACATTAAGATACACAAATGAAACTTTTCAGTAGCATGTCATGAGACAAGCTGATAAGCTCTTCCTTTGTGCAGTGCTATTTGAAAGTTAAACGCTGCCTTTATTTTAATTCTGGAGAAGGTGCAGACATTAGATTTAGAACATGTTGTCTTCATTGTCCAAATCCTCTATATAGGTAACGCGTTTTTCGGGCCGAGCTGTCTGGGAACGAGCTGGTGCAGCACTGACAACCTGGGTGAATATGGCAAGAGCCTGAGATGTAGGGTGAATGAATCCCCAAATTATTTGTGGAATTCCCAGTGAGACAATGGCACTGTATACCAGTATTAAAAATTGTGGGTGCACATAACCCCCATATATTCTTTGAATTCCCATTCAGACAATGGCACTATATACCAGTATTAAAAATTGTGGGTGCACATAACCCCCATATATTCTTTGAATTCCCACTCAGACAATGGCACTGTATAGCAGTATTAAAAATTGTGGGTGCACGTAACCCCCATATATTCTTTGAATTCCCAGTCAGACAATGGCACTATATACCAGTATTAAAAATTGTGGGTGCACATAACCCCCATATATTCTTTGAATTCCCAGTCAGACAATGGCACTGTATACCAGTATTAAAAATTGTGGGTGCACATAACCCCCATATATTCTTTGAATTCCCAGTCAGACAATGGCACTGTATACCAGTATTAAAAATTGTGGGTGCACGTAACCCCCATATATTCTTTGAATTCCCAGTCAGACAATGGCACTGTATAGCAGTATTAAAAATTGTGGGTGCACGTAACCCCCATATATTCTTTGAATTCCCAGTCAGACAATGGCACTGTATACCAGTATTAAAAATTGTGGGTGCACATAACCCCCATATATTCTTTGAATTCCCAGTCAGACAATGGCACTGTATACCAGTAGTAAAAATTGTGGGTGCACATAACCCCCATATATTCTTTGAATTCCCAGTCAGACAATGGAACTGTATAGCAGTAGCAAAAATTGTGGGTGCACGTCACCCCAATATATTCTTTGAATTCCCAGTTAGACAATGGCACTGTATACCAGTAGTAAAAATTGTGGGTGCACATAACCCCCATATATTCTTTGAATTCCCAGTCAGACAATGGCACTGTATACCAGTATTAAAAATTGTGGGTGCACATAACCCCCATATATTCTTTGAATTCCCAGTCAGACAATGGCACTGTATACCAGTATTAAAAATTGTGGGTGCACATAACCCCCATATATTCTTTGAATTCCCAGTCAGACAATGGCACTGTATACCAGTATTAAAAATTGTGGGTGCACGTAACCCCCATATATTCTTTGAATTCCCAGTCAGACAATGGCACTGTATAGCAGTATTAAAAATTGTGGGTGCACGTAACCCCCATATATTCTTTGAATTCCCAGTCAGACAATGGCACTGTATACCAGTATTAAAAATTGTGGGTGCACATAACCCCCATATATTCTTTGAATTCCCAGTCAGACAATGGCACTGTATACCAGTAGTAAAAATTGTGGGTGCACATAACCCCCATATATTCTTTGAATTCCCAGTCAGACAATGGAACTGTATAGCAGTAGCAAAAATTGTGGGTGCACGTCACCCCAATATATTCTTTGAATTCCCAGTTAGACAATGGCACTGTATACCAGTAGTAAAAATTGTGGGTGCACATAACCCCCATATATTCTTTGAATTCCCAGTCAGACAATGGCACTGTATACCAGTATTAAAAATTGTGGGTGCACATAACCCCCATATATTCTTTGAATTCCCAGTCAGACAATGGCACTGTATACCAGTATTAAAAATTGTGGGTGCACATAACCCCCATATATTCTTTGAATTCCCAGTGAGACAATGGAACTGTATAGCAGTAGCAAAAATTGTGGGTGCACGTCACCCCAATATATTCTTTGAATTCCCAGTTAGACAATGGCACTGTATACCAGTAGTAAAAATTGTGGGTGCACATAACCCCCATATATTCTTTGAATTCCCAGTCAGACAATGGCACTGTATACCAGTATTAAAAATTGTGGGTGCACATAACCCCCATATATTCTTTGAATTCCCAGTCAGACAATGGCACTGTATACCAGTATTAAAAATTGTGGGTGCACATAACCCCCATATATTCTTTGAATTCCCAGTGAGACAATGGAACTGTATAGCAGTAGCAAAAATTGTGGGTGCACGTCACCCCAATATATTCTTTGAATTCCCAGTTAGACAATGGCACTGTATACCAGTAGTAAAAATTGTGGGTGCACATAACCCCCATATATTCTTTGAATTCCCAGTCAGACAATGGCACTGTATACCAGTATTAAAAATTGTGGGTGCACATAACCCCCATATATTCTTTGAATTCCCAGTCAGACAATGGCACTGTATACCAGTATTAAAAATTGTGGGTGCACATAACCCCCATATATTCTTTGAATTCCCAGTCAGACAATGGCACTGTATACCAGTATTAAAAATTGTGGGTGCACGTAACCCCCATATATTCTTTGAATTCCCAGTCAGACAATGGCACTGTATAGCAGTATTAAAAATTGTGGGTGCACGTAACCCCCATATATTCTTTGAATTCCCAGTCAGACAATGGCACTGTATACCAGTATTAAAAATTGTGGGTGCACATAACCCCCATATATTCTTTGAATTCCCAGTCAGACAATGGCACTGTATACCAGTATTAAAAATTGTGGGTGCACATAACCCCCATATATTCTTTGAATTCCCAGTCAGACAATGGCACTGTATACCAGTATTAAAAATTGTGGGTGCACATAACCCCCATATATTCTTTGAATTCCCAGTGAGACAATGGAACTGTATAGCAGTAGCAAAAATTGTGGGTGCACGTCACCCCAATATATTCTTTGAATTCCCAGTCAGACAATGGCACTGTATACCAGTAGTAAAAATTGTGGGTGCACATAACCCCCATATATTCTTTGAATTCCCAGTCAGACAATGGCACTGTATAGCAGTATTAAAAATTGTGGGTGCACATAACCCCCATATATTCTTTGAATTCCCAGTGAGACAATGGCACTGTATACCAGTAGCAAAAATTGTGGGTGTATATAGCCCCAATTCTATTGCTAGGGGACTTGCAGGGTATTTCTGAGGTGAAGGTGGGGGGGCACACCGTTGGAACGGGGATTTGGGGTGTATATATGGGGTATACGGGAATACACTGTCAGTGTGTTCCATTCAGGATCCTGGGAAAGCTGGGTTGCGGCGATTGAGCCCGTCAGTGCCACGTTACACTGACAAGCTTCTCCCTGGAATTGAAGTTATATGTAAGCCCAATATATTCTTTGAATTCCCAGTGAGACAATGGCACTATATGGCAGTAGCAAAAATAGTGGGTGTATATAGCCCCAATTCTATTGCTAGGGGACTTGCAGGGTATTTCTGGGGTGAAGGTGGGGGGGCACACCGTTGGAACGGGTATCGGGGGTATATATCGGGTATACGGGAATACACTGACAGTGTATTCCATTCAGGATCCTGGGAAAGCTGGGTTGCGGCGATTGAGCCCGTCAGTGCCACGTTACACTGACAAGCTTCTCCCTGGAATTTAGCTCTTATAAGAGCTGTTGGTTGTCTTCTCCTTCCTATCCTAGCCTGTCCCTGCCTACCCAGAATCTAACCCCTAGCTAACTGGACGGAAACCTCCGTCCTCGGTGAATTGCAAGCTCAGAATGACGCGAAGCTGGGCGGCGCTGTTCTTTTAAATTAGAGGTCACATGTTTTCGGCAGCCAATGGGTTTTGCCTACTTTTTTCAACGTCACCGGTGTCG
Organism: Leptodactylus fuscus; assembly: GCF_031893055.1. Classification (NCBI taxonomy): domain Eukaryota; kingdom Metazoa; phylum Chordata; class Amphibia; order Anura; family Leptodactylidae; genus Leptodactylus; species Leptodactylus fuscus. Next base: position 20,082,987 of record NC_134270.1, read on the forward strand.
TAGTTCCTGTCCCACCTACCCTGCGCTGTTATTGGAGCAAAAAAGGCGCCAGGGAAGGTGGGAGGGGAATCGAGTAATGGCGCACTTTACCACGCGGTGTTCGATTCGATTCGAACATGCCGAACAGCCTAATATCCGATCGAACATGAGTTCGATAGAACACTGTTCGCTCATCTCTAGTTACAATGTAATGAATATGAAGTGTCTTGATGATGTCACTGGTTCTTGGGATATTGATAGTTTACAATGTAATGAATATGACGTATCTTGATGATGTCACTGGTTCCTGGTGTATTGATAGGTTACAATGTAATGAATATGAAGTATCTTGATGATGTCACTGGTTCCTGGTGTAGTTATTGACAGCATTCTCATGTAGATGAAGCATTTCAGTGATGTCACTGTTTCTTGGTGTATTCTTTATGTTCCCCACTTCCCCTGGTCCTCTGATCAATATACTCCGGAGTTTGAACCCCCTGAGAATAATGAAAGTGTTTGTGCGGTCTGCCATTCCAGCTGTTCTCACGGTGGCCTCCGGAGAAGGGGAGGTGCAGGTGGCCGTGAGCAGGAGCCAGAATCGGAAAGTCATTAGGGCCCAGAGTTACTCCAGCCGTTAATGGCCAAAAAAATCCCTAAGCGTCCCGGGCCCTGTGGCAGCCGCTACCACAGCTATCCCGATAGTTACGCCCCTGATGTTCATGAACATGAATTGTCTTGGTGATGTCACCAGTTCCTTGTATATTGATTCTGTCTTGGTGATGTCACTGGTTCCTGATCCTTTGATAGTCTGCATTCTCATGAATATAAAGTGTCTCTGTGATGTCACCATTACCTGGTTTATCGATCGCTTGCATTCTCATGAATATGAAGTATCTCGATGATGTCACTGGTTCCTGGTGAATTGACAGGATTCATTCTAATGAATATGAAGTCTCTCAGTGATGTCACCGATTCCTACTTTATTAATAGGCTGTATCCTTATGACTTTCATGTGGCTTTGCAATATCAATGATTTCTTGCTTATTAATAGGCTGCCTTCTCATGTTTGTAGGGGTCGTGTATACCGGCATTTATCATACAGATTTGGATAAACAGGAATTGATTCTAGCATCCTTTATTGAGATCACAGACTCAGAATATATACAGTATATATATATATATATATATATATATATATATATATATATATATATACATATATAACGATTCCAGCTGCATTCTTGTGTATATGCTAGAATGTATTTCTCCATGTAACCTCCGGAGCATTGGTCCTCCTTTCCACGTGCAATGGCTTCTATCCACAGCCTGCCTGACACAGATTCGCAGCACTCCCGCTATATTCATCACTATTAAACAGACTGGGCTTTGTAGATCATTTTCCATAGAAGGAATGTTCCTGACAAGAGCTGATCACTCATGGAGTGATGGCTGGGGTTCAGGAGGGGGGCTGTCGTATTTTGCAGCGTTAGGCGCTTTTCACATCTGCAAAGTATAAATTGGCTCCCGTGTGACAGTGATTAGAGGTAGAATTCATAATTTGCCCATCGATGGCTGCTTTTATCCGGATTGTTAAAGAGGTGCACTGTAAATGGAAGCACCTGCACAGGAATATTCTGAGAATACACACAACTGACATACTGATAGGGAAATTACAGATTCTTTTCTGACAGTCTGCTGGAGTCCCATCAATGTCAGCAGCCCACTCTTGTTTTCCCTTTTTTCTTTTAACCCCACCTGGAATAAGTGGATGTATTCACCTGCGTCTCCGCTGTTGTACGGATCTTTACTCTTTTTACTTTAACCGCAGATTTGCATAAAATGGAACCAAATCTAGAAACATAAGAAACGATCGGTGAAATGAACTCCTCAGAACTTCATCGTTTCGTAAACCAGCACAAGGTCATGATGGTTCAGGGTTTGTCTTGGAGATCAAAATTAAGGTTGATACCAGGTACTGCTGTATGACAATCCCCATATATTCAAACCCTTAGAAATGTCCCTAGTTTAGCATCTGAAAACTACTCTCATCTTGTAAAATGATGCCATATTGCCAGGATCAGCCAAGTGAACTGGCCAGGACACTGCTCTGCTGGAGAAAATATTGAAAGAGACACAGTGCTAAATCCTCATTCTCGGGCCGCGCTTGTAAGTATTGATGGCCACAGGTGCTGTGCTTCAATCCATGTCTGTAGGGGGCATTGCTGCTTTAAGAACCTATAACTTTGCTATTTGCTCCCAGTCAATCTGTTGCAACTATGAGGTTCCTGTAAAATATTGCTAACTTGTTACTGTCCTGCAAAAATGTTTCTTTAATGATGCATGAACACCTGTGTTTGACCTTGACCTGTTATCTGAATCTGGCCCTGCTCTGCCAACACTGACCTTGACCTGTTATCTGACTCTGGTCCTGCTCTGCCAGCTCTGACTTTGCCCTGTTATCTGACTCTAATACTATTCTGCCAGCCCTGACCTTGAGCTGTTATCTAACTCTGGTACTGCTCTGCCAGCCCTGACCTTGCCCTGTTATCTGAATCTGATACTGTTCTGGCAGTTCTGACCTTGACCTGTTATCTGACTCTGGCCCTGCTCTGCCAACACTGACCTTGCCCTGTTATCTGACTCTGATACTGTTCTGTCAGCCCTGACCTTCACCTGTTATCTAACTCTGATACTGCTCTGCCAGCCCTGACCTTGCCCTGTTATCTGAATCTGATACTGTTCTGTCAATTCTGACCTTGACCTGTTATCTGACTCTGGTCCTGCTCTGCCAACACTGACCTTGACCTGTTATCTGACTCTGATCCTGCTCTGTCAGCCCTGACCTTGACCTGTTATCTGACTCTGGTCCTGCTCTGCCAGCCCTGACCTTGCCCTGTTATCTGAATCTGATACTGTTCTGTAAGTTCTGACCTTAACCTGTTATCTGACTCTGATCCTGCTCTGCCAGCCCTGACCTTGACCTGTTATCTGGTTGATTCTTTTCTGCCAGCCCTGAACTTGACCTGTTACCTGACTCTGATCTTGCTCTGCCAGCTCTGACTTTGGCCTGTTTCATGACCACATTTCTCAACTCACACCTTTACTTTTCTCTTTAATGCTACGCACCAAAGTCTCTCAACCTGCCATGGTCAGCCATTGCACACACTGTAACTACTCTAAAATGTAGAGGCCTGGTGGTTCCGTGGAGTGAACACAGATCCCTGTATATGGGTTAAACAGTGAAAACCGGGGGGGGGGGGGGACACTTAGATAATGCCCCCAGGAATAGCCCTGAATCAAGCCTGTTTATTGAAACAGTAGACCACATCCATTGTGCGTTATATGGCATCATGTTTCCTTCATTCCTCAAATCTGTTTGGATTTCAGAGGTAGTACCCCACAACCATAAAAACTTTTAAATATGGTAATAGCCCTGTATTTGTACAGAATATAACATGGTCAAAAGGTTTGAAATATCTTAGGCAATTAAACTGGTTGATGCATCAAACAAGTGTAGTGCTGTGATTTGTAAATACATTGGTTGGGTAGGTATATATTTGATGGTGCCTGCCCCCCACCAGAGGCAGAAGTGACTGGGATGGGTAACCACCCCCTATGAAAGGGACATTGGGAAACAGTGTGACCATCATCCACCTTCTTCACAGAGCTCTCTCTCACCTGGAGAAACCCGGGAACACTGTGAGAATAATGTTCTTTGATTTCTCCAGTGCGTTCAACACCATTCAGCCAGGGCTACTGAGGGAGAAGCTGAACCTTGGTGGTGTGGACCATCACCTGTCCAACTGGATCCTAGACTACCTGACAAACCGCCCTCAGTATGTGAGAGCCCAGGACTGTGTGTCTGACACTGTGATCTGTAGTACGGGGGCACCACAAGGTACAGTTCTTGCCCCATTCCTCTTCACACTGTACACTGCTGACTTCAGGCACAACTCATCCAGCTGTTACTTACAGAAGTACTCCGATGACTCTGCTATAGTCGGCCTTATCACTGATGGCGATGATAGGGAATACAGAGACTTAAACCGGGATTTTGTTGAATGGTGCCAGCAGAACCAGCTCAGGATTAATGCTGGGAAGACCAAGGAGATGGTGGTGGACTTTAGTAAACGGAGAGGTGCTCCGACCCCGGTGGAGATCCAAGGAACATGTATTGAGATAGTCAGGACCTATAAGTACCTGGGCGTGCTCCTCAATAATAAACTAGACTGGGCTGATCACCTGGAGGCGCTGCACAGAAAGGGCCACAGCAGACTCTACCTGCTCAGGAGGCTGAGGGCCTTCGGAGTCCAGGGGACACTTCTTAGGGCCTTCTTCAACTCTGTGGTTGCCTCAGCCATCTTTTTCGGTGTGGCCTGCTGGGGAAGCAGTATATCAACCAGGGACAGAAATAGACTTGACAGGCTGATCAGGAGGGCCAGCTCTGTCCTGGGGAGCCCCTTGGACCCAGTACAGGTGGTGGGTGACAGAAGGATACTGTCTGTGGTGACCTCCATGCGGGAGAACAAATCCCACCCCATGTATGGGACCCTGATGGGACTTGGCAGCACTGTAAGCGACCGTCTGCTTCACCCCAAGTGTGAGAAGGAGCGCTATCGCAGGTCCTTCCTTCCAACCGCGACCAGGCTGTATAATCTACATCAGACCAAACGAAGAGCTCTCCGCACAGAGAACTAATGATTATGAGGATGACCATGAGGTCTTCCTCTTTCTCTTCTGTTTTTCCTTAGCTGCCATGGACTCCTAGTATATCTTCTCTTCTCAGCTTATCTGTGTCTACGTCTGTAACATATTACTCTGTATTATCCTGTATCTGTATTACTATGCTGCTGTAACACGCTGAAATTTCCCCAAGGTGGGACTATTAAAGGATTATCTTATCTTATCTTATCTTAAACCCACAATGCCTGGCCACCTTTCTAGAGACTGAAGGACAATGGACATCTATGACCTGAAATACATAGCCACCACTACTGTGACTGGAGAACAATGGATATCTATGGCTCAGAATACATTGCCACCAATCTGCAGACAATATATACCTATGACCTAGAACCCATGGCCACATCTCTGATGACTAAAGGACAATGGACATCTATGACCCAGAATGCATGGCCACCTCTCTTGGAACTGGAAGACATTAAAAATCTATGGCATATCCAAATAATAAGCCATAAATGATTAAAGGTGGTACAATCCTTCAATGGAATTCTCCATTCATTATATGATACCAATCATATTGCATCAAACACCCCATAGGATATCTGGGAAACTGTAAACAATCACCTTAAAATGACAATGAGGACTTACACAGAAAATCCAAATGGTTTGGGCCATGACATCTTGATAAGAGATGACCTTGTGGTTGTTCATTCAATACCTTACACCCTCCCATTGATTGTAGGATGACCTTATGGTTTGGTGACCCTTAAGTGGCAAGATCTCATTTTCATCGTAAACAACTTGAAACTCCAACTTGTACGTGGGGAAATGGATCAGAGGAACTGTTTATCGAATACGTCCTTTATGTATATAGATGTCATCACTGGTGTTACAGTTTTTGGATCCCATAACTGGTCTCCTAACAATGCCAAATGGAGAACAATGAGTTCCTGGACTTTGTTGGGGCCAGGTGGCTCCTGAAATGTGCCTGAGATTCATAGAGCACAGCAGGTAGTAGAGTGAACAGCCTGGTTCCACCCAGCGTCTTCCCTCTCCTGACAGTTCCCTGGTGTGTGTGTGATTGTGTGTATCATTGTCAATGTGTTGGCATCTTCTAGGGAGTTAATGCCGAGCAGATGGCACTTGCAGTGTAACGCAAACCATCTCTTAAAACCCATAATTGCTGGCATCTATGCCCTCGAGCAAATATCCAACCAACTTGTAAGCAGGAATCCTGCCATCTTAACAGATGGCTATGAGTGTACGCAGGCAGCTATCATGTGTTTAAGCACCCTTCATTGGAACTTTTTTCCTACAACCTTCCCATAGTTGAAAGAGTTAAGAAGACTACAGTTGATACACTCCTGAAGGTTTGGTCAAGAATTGGTACCTTACAAAATTGCTGTCTTCCATTCTTTCATAAGTAAAAATTGCCTTTGATAGAGAGAAACTGGTTGTCTCCTTTTGACCCAGTCTTACGAGAGTATTGGAGTTGAAATTGACTATTCTGTGCTGCTGGAGTAGTCTACCTATTCCAGATCTAATTCTAACAATAGATTAATGTCAACGAGAGATGAGCGAACCGAGCTGGGTTTGTTTGGAATTTTCCCAAATTTTCAGGTTCTGCCAAACCCAAGATATTTGGAGTTCACCCGCCTTCAATCATTATTATACTCAGTATATAATAATCAGAGGCGCCGAGGTGATGCGGGAAAATAACAAACAGCTCATACTCATCTCTCCAGGGCTCCGCCATTGTATGTAGTCTTCTCTCCTAGAATCTTATGGTCTTCAGATTGACAACCGTGAACTAGCCTATTGTTGGGGACGGTGACTGAGCATCAGTAGTCATGGTGGGCACATCAACATCTTCACGCTTTGATAGTTCGACTGAACCTCAAATCTTTGGGAAATATGTAATAAATAGAGATGAGCGAACACTAAAATGTTCGAGGTTCGAAATTCGATTCGAACAGCCGCTCACTGTTCGAGTGTTCGAATGGGTTTCGAACCCCATTATAGTCTATGGGGAACATAAACTCGTTAAGGGGGAAACCCAAATTCGTGTCTGGAGGGTCACCAAGTCCACTATGACACCCCAGGAAATGATACCAACACCCTGGAATGACACTGGGACAGCAGGGGAAGCATGTCTGGGGGCATAAAAGTCACTTTATTTCATGGAAATCCCTGTCAGTTTGCGATTTTCGCAAGCTAACTTTTCCCCATAGAAATGCATTGGCCAGTGCTGATTGGCCAGAGTACGGAACTCGACCAATCAGCGCTGGCTCTGCTGGAGGAGGCGGAGTCTAAGATAGCTCCACACCAGTCTCCATTCAGGTCCGACCTTAGACTCCGCCTCCTCCGGCAGAGCCAGCGCTGATTGGCCGAAGGCTGGCCAATGCATTCCTATGCGAATGCAGACTTAGCAGTGCTGAGTCAGTTTTGCTCAACTACACATCTGATGCACACTCGGCACTGCTACATCAGATGTAGCAATCTGATGTAGCAGAGCCGAGGGTGCACTAGAACCCCTGTGCAAACTCAGTTCACGCTAATAGAATGCATTGGCCAGCGCTGATTGGCCAATGCATTCTATTAGCCCGATGAAGTAGAGCTGAATGTGTGTGCTAAGCACACACATTCAGCACTGCTTCATCACGCCAATACAATGCATTAGCCAGTGCTGATTGGCCAGAGTACGGAATTCGGCCAATCAGCGCTGGCTCTGCTGGAGGAGGCGGAGTCTAAGATCGCTCCACACCAGTCTCCATTCAGGTCCGACCTTAGACTCCGCCTCCTCCGGCAGAGCCAGCGCTGATTGGCCGAAGGCTGGCCAATGCATTCCTATGCGAATGCAGACTTAGCAGTGCTGAGTCAGTTTTGCTCAACTACACATCTGATGCACACTCGGCACTGCTACATCAGATGTAGCAATCTGATGTAGCAGAGCCGAGGGTGCACTAGAACCCCTGTGCAAACTCAGTTCACGCTAATAGAATGCATTGGCCAGCGCTGATTGGCCAATGCATTCTATTAGCCCAATGAAGTAGAGCTGAATGTGTGTGCTAAGCACACACATTCAGCACTGCTTCATCAAGCCAATACAATGCATTAGCCAGTGCTGATTGGCCAGAGTACGGAATTCGGCCAATCAGCGCTGGCTCTGCTGGAGGAGGCGGAGTCTAAGATCGCTCCACACCAGTCTCCATTCAGGTCCGACCTTAGACTCCGCCTCCTCCAGCAGAGCCAGCGCTGATTGGCCGAATTCCGTACTCTGGCCAATCAGCACTGGCTAATGCATTGTATTGGCGTGATGAAGCAGTGCTGAATGTGTGTGCTTAGCACACACATTCAGCTCTACTTCATCGGGCTAATAGAATGCATTGGCCAATCAGCGCTGGCCAATGCATTCTATTAGCGTGAACTGAGTTTGCACAGGGGTTCTAGTGCACCCTCGGCTCTGCTACATCAGATTGCTACATCTGATGTAGCAGTGCCGAGTGTGCATCAGATGTGTAGTTGAGCAAAACTGACTCAGCACTGCTAAGTCTCTGCATTCGCATAGGAATGCATTGGCCAGCCTTCGGCCAATCAGCGCTGGCTCTGCCGGAGGAGGCGGAGTCTAAGGTCGGACCTGAATGGAGACTGGTGTGGAGCGATCTTAGACTCCGCCTCCTCCAGCAGAGCCAGCGCTGATTGGTCGAGTTCCGTACTCTGGCCAATCAGCGCTGGCCAATGCATTCTATTAGCCCGATGAAGTAGAGCTGAATGTGTGTGCTTAGCACACACATTCAGCTCTACTTCATCAGGCTAATAGAATACATTGGCCAATCAGCGCTGGCCAATGCATTCTATTAGCTTGATGAAGCAGAGTGTGCACAAGGGTTCAAGCGCACCCTCGGCTCTGATGTAGCAGAGCTGAGGGTGCACAAGGGTTCAAGTGCACCCTCGGCTCTCCTACATCAGAGCCGAGGGTGCGCTTGAACCCTTGTGCAGCCTCGGCTCTGCTACATCAGAGCCGAGGGTGCGCTTGAACCCTTGTGCACACTCTGCTTCATCAAGCTAATAGAATGCATTGGCCAGCACTGATTGGCCAGAGTACGGAATTCGGCCAATCAGCGCTGGCCAATGCATCCCTATGGGAAAAAGTTTATCTCACAAAAATCACAATTACACACCCGATAGAGCCCCAAAAAGTTATTTTTAATAACATTCCCCCCTAAATAAAGGTTATCCCTAGCTATCCCTGCCTGTACAGCTATCCCTGTCTCATAGTCACAAAGTTCACATTCTCATATGACCCGGATTTGAAATCCACTATTCGTCTAAAATGGAGGTCACCTGATTTCGGCAGCCAATGACTTTTTCCAATTTTTTTCAATGCCCCCAGTGTCGTAGTTCCTGTCCCACCTCCCCTGCGCTGTTATTGGTGCAAAAAAGGCGCCAGGGAAGGTGGGAGGGGAATCGAATTTTGGCGCACTTTACCACGTGGTGTTCGATTCGATTCGAACATGGCGAACACCCTGATATCCGATCGAACATGTGTTCGATAGAACACTGTTCGCTCATCTCTAGTAATAAACCCAGTGGCACCACCATTACCGAAAATGTTCTCCCAAAATACTTTCCAAAAGATTCTGCTGACTACAGATAGACCAAAGTCGACAAATGTGGTCACAGAAATGCAATGGACTTGATGGGTTCAAGCATCTGGATTCAAGCTGGACACCCAGGAGATCTCCTTGCTGGTGATCTTCTCTAGTTCTTTGGAACTTCCCTCTGTTGGCTGTAAGCTCATTGTAGCTTTACTACAAACTCCTGAGATACTACAGACTTCCACCTTGTCTTAAGTATCTTCTCCTGGACTACTACCTCAGCCTCCTGTGGGCTATCCGTGTGCTGTCTCCAGCCTCCCCAGCCTTACCCGACTACTGGACTCCTGCTTCCATATCACTAGTATTGTGACACAATGCTCAAGCCAGCAATAGGTCGGGCAAACAAAAGTTAAGAATAATAGGCTGATAAGACTGGTCAAGAACAAGTCCAAGGTCAAGACCAGAGATTGCAGTCAAGAAAGGTCAAGACATAGAATGGTGCTATGGTTAAGGATAATAGGTGATTCTGATGATAAGCTAAAGTCAAATGAAGAAGATTGTGGAGAGGACCAATGGCCACAAGACAAGTATTGTGGTCAAGAACAGGGATGAGTTCAAGGAGAAGCTCCTTATATCTGAGGAGTCACTTTCAAGATGAGTGAGAAAAACAATTGCTAAATATTTCTTCCCAAAAATTGAGTTGGATCTACAATGCTTACTGAAGATTTCTGTAAAGCTTCAAAGAGGGAGATTTTTTTATTTAAAGTCTGAGGTGGAGTCAGAAGAACCCCGGAGATTTCCATATTATAGGTGCCTTTGTGTTATATGGTCTTTGTAGTAGATTCAGATGCTTGGAGAAGGCATAAGAGTCAAGAAAGGAGGCATGACATCTCAAGGTGAAGCATGGAAGAGATCAATAGAAGAGATATGAAACTCTAGGCAGAAAGCATGGTGTTCTAGGAAAGAAGCATATCATTTAGGGAAAGGTCTGAAGTTCTTTGAAGGACGAATTTGGTCAATTTGGAAAGATGTGTGATGTCCTAGGAAGAAAGAATGAAATCTTGGGAAGCAGGCATATGGTTCAAGGAAGGAGCTATGACATTCCTAGAGTAAATCATATGGTTCAAGGTAGGGTCATGGTGTTCTAGGAGGAAGGGATATGGTTCAAGAAAACAATCATGAGATTCTAGGAAGGAGGGCTATGGATCAAGGATGGAAACATTTGGTTCTAGCATAAAGACATATGGTTCCAGGAAAGAGGAAAGAAATTCCGGGAAGAAGTCATTTGGTTCAAGGAAGAGAGCATGACGTTTAGCAAGAAGGTATAGGGTTCAGCTAAGACGAAGGAATAAGATTTGGAAAGAAGCAAGGAGACATATGGCTCAATAGATGAGGTATAAAATTATAGAATGAAACCAAATGGTGCAAGGAATGAGACTTGATGATACCGAAAGAGAGACTTTTTTTTGAGAGAAGAGACTTGAGGTCCTAAGTATGAGGCATACAGCTCAAGGATATGCATGAAACTCTAAGGCGGAAGCATCATGTGGTAGGAAGGAGGTATGTGGTTTAAGGAAAGAAGCATAGAATCCTTGAAAGCGATATAGCTCAAAGAAGGAAGCATGATGTTCTAGAAAGAAGGCATAGACTTTATGTTCTCTGGAAGAAGGTATAGGCTTTAAGGAAAAAAAGCATACAATTGCTGGAAAGAAGAACATAGTTCTAGGAAGGAAGCATCCTAGGAAGAAGATATATGGCTCAAGGAAAGACTTTCTTAATTCCTGGAAGAAAGAGAACGGAAATGGGGATCATATTCCCCTAAGAGCAAGGCATATGGTTCAAGAAAAGAAGCATTACATTTCTTGGAAAAGCCAAATGGTTCAACAAAGGAGGTTTGAGATTCTAGGAAGAAAGGGTATGGTTCAAGGAAGGAACGTTGATCTATGAAGGAGACATATGGCTCAAGAAGATGAGGCAGATAAGGTAAGGAGGCATAAAATTCCACAAAGATGGCAAGTGGTGCAGAGCATGAGACGTGAAGGTCCAGAAGGACTGATGTGTGTTGTAAGGGAAGAGAACTGAGGTCCTGGATATGTGACAAAGGGTTCAAGAAGGGAGACCTGAGGTTCCAGGTAAAAGACATAGAGTGTAAGGCAATGACCCAGACATCTCAGACTCTACATGTCCTCCATCTCATGGCATCCTAATTAGAGATGAGTGAACAGTAAAATGTTCGAGGTTCGATATTCGTTTCGAGTAGCCCCTCAATATTCGACTACTCAAATCGAATATTGAACCCTATTATAGTCTATGAGGGGAAAATGCTCGTTTCAGGGGTAGGCAACGTTCAATCAAATTATACTTACCAAGTCCACAAGTGAGGGTCGGGCTGGATCCTCCGAGAAGTCTTCTCCTTGCAGCGTCCCCGCGGCGTCTTCTGGCTCTGAATTCACTCTGCCAAGCATCGGGCCTGGGCAGAGCCGACTGCGCATGCCCGCACTACAAGCACTACAAGCGGCCATGCGCAGTTGGCTCTGCTCAGGCCCGATGCCTGGCAGAGTGAATGAAGAGCCAGAAGACACCGCGGGGAAGCTGCATGGAGAAGACTTCTAAAGGTAGGAGAAGAACCAGCGTTGATTGGCCAACTGTATAGCATTCGGCCAATCAATGCTGGTTCTGCATCGAACTTTTCCATTCGAATAGCGAGTGGTACTCGATCGAGTACGAGTATTTAGAATACCGTAGTATTCGATTGAGTACTACTCACTCATCTCTAATCCTAATTAATCTGTATTCAGGTGAATAGTCCATGTAAGATTTCTGGCTGGAGCAGAACATGAAAAATAGCCAAAAAAATCAATAAAACTGTTGTTTTTGAAAGAGCGAAAAATAATGGAGAAAATATGAAGCTTCACGCAAACAGAAAGCAATCCTGGGAATAGAAGCTGTAATAAGAGAGAAGATTATAGAGGAGGATATCTGTTATCTGCTGCCATACCATCACCCCGCCTCACAAATAATCCCACTCTGTCAGCACGAAGTAAAGGTGCGAATATCCCAAGAACATTATAGGGTAACTCCGCCAGGACAACGGGAACTACTTGTGCCTACAGTGCTGGACTAAATACTGGTGTTATATAAACGGAGGCAAACCTGCAGGGGGTGCGGAGGTAGCAATCACCCAAAAGGACGCCCTACAATATAACAAGACACCACCATTATTGATGGCAAAGTGGGGGCCCTCATGACGGATTTTGCATTGGGGCCCAGGAACTTAAAGTGACACCTATGTTTATAAAGCATCCCCAAATATCTCAGCACCTAACAGCCACATATACAGGATTGTAGGGATACTGTTTCTTCTTGGAGAGGGAAGCAAGTAGGCTTAAGAAGTCTTACAGACTATGCAATGCTCCTTGACATATCATTGAGCAGTTTTCCCCTCCGTAGCCTCTGTCTCTAATTCTCAGTTCTCCTTGAGCTGGTTGGTGGACACCAAGTGCTTTGATGTCTAATGTAGAGAGCACATGGATAAAAGAAACAAGAGATTCTTCTCTGTTCCTTAATGCGTCTTCACACGTTCAGAAGCAGTATCACCTTATAGGACATGATAGAGAAGTACTGACCTGTACTCATGTGAATAAAGTACTTGGGGTGAGATAGAAAACTTACTATTAGCTGCAGTAGATTCTGCCTGCCTGTGTTTATGTTTCTCTCTAGCTGGGATACTTCTCCCCTCCCCCCTTTCCTCTCCATAGACCTCTTTATATATGTGTCATTTAATACATCTGTGACCGGACAGTACATCTCAGATTTAATAATATAATATAATACTTAATGCCAGTTTAGGAGGGAAGGGGGAAGGGAAATGGACCAAATAATTGGAGAAAGAAGCATTATACTCTATTATATTTGCTTGTACTATTAAAGGAAGTCAACTCCAATCAATTTTTATTAAAGGAGCCATATCTTACATCTATATGTAGGCATGAAACATGCCAGCAGGTTTCCGTCTCCTGTCCCTGTTTTGTGCAGGAAACGGAAACCGACAGATGTGAACGAGCCCTGAGTTTGGTGTTTGAGCTGTTATTCAAGATTCCTGATCCATCATGGATCCATCATGTCCCTTCTGACTGACAGGGACACGAGGGGCGCCCGGGGAATATGCTGATGTCATCACAATGGTTTGTCATTTTAGAAGAGAGGTCAGGAGATCAGACTACAGCGCCACGAGGTATTAAGTATGACACATCTCCAGGTTGTGAATGAACTGTCAACGGCAGATCTGGAGGAAAAGATGCTAAATGTCGGAGAAAAACCCTGCCAAGGGAAACCACCCCTGCTGCTTCAAAAGAGAGTAAGAGTTGGCAAAACCATACATTCCCCCTCAATCAAGAAACAATACAGGGAGTTTTTTTCCCCCCAAACCCCTGTGATCCTCATCTGATCATAAAACACATGCAAAAGCCTGCTTTACCCCCCAAAACAGTGCCACCCTTGTTTAAAGGCTGAATATGGTATTGAAGCTTAACTGTATTTAACCCTGCTGTTCTGTTCGCATTTGCTATACACTTGTACTGTTCCTGGGTCAATATGACCCGACCTATTAATTCTTGATTTTTAGCTACTCTAATTGTTTTATTTGAATACTTTTTTCATTGAAATACTGTATGTGAACATGTTTGATCATAAACAAAAGAAAAATTTAAATTCAAACTTAATTATTATTTTTTTTTTCATAAAAAGGTTACACAGGCTTTTTGCAATTATCTTCGATTGTTGACATTCTGCACACAAATAATCAAGAAGCTTTACATTACTATTACTAAATCATGAAATTTAACTTTTTGAAAACAAATTTTATAAATCAATAAATGAAAAGTCATAAAAACTAGAGTTGAGCGAGTACTGTTCGGATCAGCGATCCGAACAGCATGCACGCATTGAAATGAATGGAAGCACCTGGTGCTTCCGGTTTGACGGCAGCCGGCCGCTTAACCCCCCGCGTGCCGGCTGCGTGCATTGATTTCAATGCGTGCGTGCTGTTCGGATCGGCTGATCCGAACAGTACTCGCTCAACTCTAATAAAAACTTCAACCATTTTAGAAAGAAAAAAGAAAAAACTGAACATGTTCATGCGTTTTTACACTGAGCACAATAATAAGACCCATGTCCTATACACAGATATTTTGAACATCCAGCACATGTCAGATTAGTCTTATTGTCACAGGAAGATGGACAGAAGCTCCATCTCTTCCTTTTCTTGCTGGTAGCTGTGCTGGTGGAGGCCGTGGATGTGGAGTCTCTTTCTTGAGCATGCTGGACACTTTGTACAATGGCTGCTGCTCCGTCACTTCTGGGGGTCACTTTTCTGCTCTCAATATATGGCCTCACCAGGGATTGTCCCAATTCCTCAAGAAATAATCTTCTTTTATGCAGCTTATTCTGATTCCAATCGGGTTCGATTTCTCTCCATAAGACAAATGCATTGTATGCAGAAACGTCCAGTATGTTATAAAATAAAATCATTGGCCACCGATTGGTTTTGCGTTTGCATGTATATGTTGATATTACTTGGTCTAAAGTATCATCTGCTCCCTTTGTGGCATTATAATCCAAAATAATGTCAGGCTTTCTGTCTTCTCTATCACTTACGGCATTGTCATGGTGCATTGTGCTCATGAGAATTACCAGTTTGGTTTTTTTCGGAACATAAAAAACAACAGTTGTATTTCCAGAAAAATAAAAAGTTGAACTGTACAACTCTCTCTTGCTAAGGATACCTTGCGGTAGTTCAAGTTTGTTTTTTCTCATAGCACCCAGCATGGTAAGTTGTTTTTTCTTCAACATCTGGCCTAGTTGATAGGATGTAAAAAAGTTGTCACATGTGACATTTTGTCCTTTTAGTCCATGAGTCAAATCTAGAACAACGCGCATACCCTGATTGTTTTCAGGTCTTTCATCAGGGGCTTTTCCTGTATACACTTGAACATTTAGAGCGTATAAACTTTTGTTGTCGCAAAGTGTCCAGATCTTGATGCCATATTTTGCTGGCTTACTTGGTATATATTGTCTGAATGGGCACCTACCTCGGAATGCCACCAGTTGCTCATCAACAGTTACATTTTCACCACTGTTATACAATTTTGGTAGAATCTCTACTAGAGATGAGCGAACAGTGTTCTATCGAACTCATGTTCGATCGGATATTAGGCTGTTCGGCATGTTCGAATCGAATCGAACACCGCGTGGTAAAGTGCGCCATTACTCGATTCCCCTCCCACCTTCCCTGGCGCCTTTTTTGCTCCAATAACAGCGCAGGGTAGGTGGGACAGGAACTACGACACCGGTGACGTTGAAAAAAGTAGGCAAAACCCATTGGCTGCCGAAAACATGTGACCTCTAATTTAAAAGAACAGCGACGCCCAGCTTCGCGTCATTCTGAGCTTGCAATTCACCGAGGACGGAGGTTTCCGTCCAGCTAGCTAGGGCTTAGATTCTGGGTAGGCAGGGACAGGCTAGGATAGGAAGGAGAAGACAACCAACAGCTCTTATAAGAGCTAAATTCCAGGGAGAAGCTTGTCAGTGTAACGTGGCACTGACGGGCTCAATCGCCGCAACCCAGCTTTCCCAGGATCCTGAATGGAATACACTGTCAGTGTATTCCCGTATACCCGATATATACCCCGATACCCGTTCCAACGGTGTGCCCCCCCACCTTCACCCCAGAAATACCCTGCAAGTCCCCTAGCAATAGAATTGGGGCTATATACACCCACAATTTTTACTACTGGTATACAGTGCCATTGTCTGACTGGGAATTCAAAGAATATATTGGGAATACAAATACCCTCATTTCTTGCTACTGCCATATAGTGCCAGTGTCTGACTGGGAATTCAAAGAATATATTGGGGTTACGTGCACCTACAATTTTTACTACTGGTATACAGTGCCATTGTCTGACTGGGAATTCAAAGAATATATTGGGGTTATAAATACCCTCATTTCTTGCTACTGCCATATAGTGCCAGTTTCTGACTGGTAATTCAAAGAATATATTGGGGTTACGTGCACCCACAATTTTTACTACTGGTATACAGTGCCATTGTCTGACTGGGAATTCAAAGAATATATTGGGGTTATAAATACCCTCATTTCTTGCTACTGCCATATAGTGCCAGTTTCTGACTGGGAATTCAAAGAATATATTGGGGTTACGTGCACCCACAATTTTTACTACTGGTATACAGTGCCATTGTCTGACTGGGAATTCAAAGAATATATTGGGAATACAAATACCCTCATTTCTTGCTACTGCCATATAGTGCCAGTTTCTGACTGGGAATTCAAAGAATATATTGGGGTTACGTGCACCCACAATTTTTACTACTGGTATACAGTGCCATTGTCTGACTGGGAATTCAAAGAGTATATTGGGAATACAAATACCCTCATTTCTTGCTACTGCCATATAGTGCCAGTTTCTGACTGGGAATTCAAAGAATATATTGGGGTTACGTGCACCCACAATTTTTACTACTGGTATACAGTGCCATTGTCTGACTGGGAATTCAAAGAGTATATTGGGAATACAAATACCCTCATTTCTTGCTACTGCCATATAGTGCCAGTTTCTGACTGGGAATTCAAAGAATATATTGGGGTTACGTGCACCCACAATTTTTACTACTGGTATACAGTGCCATTGTCTGACTGGGAATTCAAAGAGTATATTGGGAATACAAATACCCTCATTTCTTGCTACTGCCATATAGTGCCAGTGTCTGACTGGTAATTCAAAGAATATATTGGGGTTACGTGCACCCACAATTTTTACTACTGGTATACAGTGCCATTGTCTGACTGGGAATTCAAAGAGTATATTGGGAATACAAATACCCTCATTTCTTGCTACTGCCATATAGTGCCAGTTTCTGACTGGTAATTCAAAGAATATATTGGGGTTACGTGCACCCACAATTTTTACTACTGGTATACAGTGCCATTGTCTGACTGGGAATTCAAAGAATATATTGGGGTTATAAATACCCTCATTTCTTGCTACTGCCATATAGTGCCAGTTTCTGACTGGTAATTCAAAGAATATATTGGGGTTACGTGCACCCACAATTTTTACTACTGGTATACAGTGCCATTGTCTGACTGGGAATTCAAAGAGTATATTGGGAATACAAATACCCTCATTTCTTGCTACTGCCATATAGTGCCAGTTTCTGACTGGGAATTCAAAGAATATATTGGGGTTACGTGCACCCACAATTTTTACTACTGGTATACAGTGCCATTGTCTGACTGGGAATTCAAAGAGTATATTGGGAATACAAATACCCTCATTTCTTGCTACTGCCATATAGTGCCAGTTTCTGACTGGGAATTCAAAGAATATATTGGGGTTACGTGCACCCACAATTTTTACTACTGGTATACAGTGCCATTGTCTGACTGGGAATTCAAAGAATATATTGGGGTTACGTGCACCCACAATTTTTACTACTGGTATACAGTGCCATTGTCTGACTGGGAATTCAAAGAGTATATTGGGAATACAAATACCCTCATTTCTTGCTACTGCCATATAGTGCCAGTTTCTGACTGGTAATTCAAAGAATATATTGGGGTTACGTGCACCCACAATTTTTACTACTGGTATACAGTGCCATTGTCTGACTGGGAATTCAAAGAATATATTGGGAATACAAATACCCTCATTTCTTGCTACTGCCATATAGTGCCAGTGTCTGACTGGGAATTCAAAGAATATATTGGGGTTATGTGCACCCACAATTTTTACTACTGGTATACAGTGCCATTGTCTGACTGGGAATTCAAAGAGTATATTGGGAATACAAATACGCTCATTTCTTGCTACTGCCATATAGTGCCAGTTTCTGACTGGTAATTCAAAGAATATATTGGGGTTACGTGCACCCACAATTTTTACTACTGGTATACAGTGCCATTGTCTGACTGGGAATTCAAAGAGTATATTGGGAATACAAATACCCTCATTTCTTGCTACTGCCATATAGTGCCAGTGTCTGACTGGTAATTCAAAGAATATATTGGGGTTACGTGCACCCACAATTTTTACTACTGGTATACAGTGCCATTGTCTGACTGGGAATTCAAAGAGTATATTGGGAATACAAATACCCTCATTTCTTGCTACTGCCATATAGTGCCAGTTTCTGACTGGTAATTCAAAGAATATATTGGGGTTACGTGCACCCACAATTTTTACTACTGGTATACAGTGCCATTGTCTGACTGGGAATTCAAAGAATATATTGGGGTTATAAATACCCTCATTTCTTGCTACTGCCATATAGTGCCAGTTTCTGACTGGTAATTCAAAGAATTTATTGGGGTTACGTGCACCCACAATTTTTACTACTGGTATACAGTGCCATTGTCTGACTGGGAATTCAAAGAGTATATTGGGAATACAAATACCCTCATTTCTTGCTACTGCCATATAGTGCCAGTTTCTGACTGGGAATTCAAAGAATATATTGGGGTTACGTGCACCCACAATTTTTACTACTGGTATACAGTGCCATTGTCTGACTGGGAATTCAAAGAATATATTGGGGTTACGTGCACCCACAATTTTTACTACTGGTATACAGTGCCATTGTCTGACTGGGAATTCAAAGAGTATATTGGGAATACAAATACCCTCATTTCTTGCTACTGCCATATAGTGCCAGTTTCTGACTGGTAATTCAAAGAATATATTGGGGTTACGTGCACCCACAATTTTTACTACTGGTATACAGTGCCATTGTCTGACTGGGAATTCAAAGAATATATTGGGGTTATAAATACCCTCATTTCTTGCTACTGCCATATAGTGCCAGTTTCTGACTGGTAATTCAAAGAATATATTGGGGTTACGTGCACCCACAATTTTTACTACTGGTATACAGTGCCATTGTCTGACTGGGAATTCAAAGAATATATTGGGGTTACGTGCACCCACAATTTTTACTACTGGTATACAGTGCCATTGTCTGACTGGGAATTCAAAGAATATATTGGGGTTATAAATACCCTCATTTCTTGCTACTGCCATATAGTGCCAGTTTCTGACTGGTAATTCAAAGAATATATTGGGGTTACGTGCACCCACAATTTTTACTACTGGTATACAGTGCCATTGTCTGACTGGGAATTCAAAGAATATATTGGGGTTACGTGCACCCACAATTTTTACTACTGGTATACAGTGCCATTGTCTGACTGGGAATTCAAAGAGTATATTGGGAATACAAATACCCTCATTTCTTGCTACTGCCATATAGTGCCAGTTTCTGACTGGGAATTCAAAGAATATATTGGGGTTACGTGCACCCACAATTTTTACTACTGGTATACAGTGCCATTGTCTGACTGGGAATTCAAAGAGTATATTGGGAATACAAATACCCTCATTTCTTGCTACTGCCATATAGTGCCAGTTTCTGACTGGGAATTCAAAGAATATATTGGGGTTACATGCACCCACAATTTTTACTACTGGTATACAGTGCCATTGTCTGACTGGGAATTCAAAGAGTATATTGGGAATACAAATACCCTCATTTCTTGCTACTGCCATATAGTGCCAGTGTCTGACTGGGAATTCAAAGAATATATTGGGGTTACGTGCACCCACAATTTTTACTACTGGTATACAGTGCCATTGTCTGACTGGGAATTCAAAGAGTATATTGGGAATACAAATACCCTCATTTCTTGCTACTGCCATATAGTGCCAGTTTCTGACTGGGAATTCAAAGAATATATTGGGGTTACGTGCACCCACAATTTTTACTACTGGTATACAGTGCCATTGTCTGACTGGGAATTCAAAGAGTATATTGGGAATACAAATACCCTCATTTCTTGCTACTGCCATATAGTGCCAGTGTCTGACTGGGAATTCAAAATGCGCAAGGCTCCCGGAAAGGGACGTGGACGAGGCCGTGGGCGAGGTCGGGGGAATGGTTCTGGGGAGCAAGGTAGCAGTGAAGCCACAGGGCGTCCCGTGCCTACTCCTGTGGGGCAGCAAGCATTGTGCCACTCCACAGTGCCAGGGTTGCTTGCCACATTAACTAAACTGCAGGGTACAAACCTTAGTAGGCCCGAGAACCAGGAACAGGTCTTGCAATGGCTGTCAGAGAACGCTTACAGCACATTGTCCAGCAGCCAGTCAGACTCTGCCTCCTCTCCTCCTATTACCCAACAGTCTTGTCTTCCTTCCTCCCAAAATTCCGAAGCTTTACAGAACAATAACCCAAACTGTCCCTGCTCCCCAGAGCTGTTCTCCGCTCCTTTCATTGTCCCTCAACCTGCCTCTCCACGTCACGATTCCACGAACCTAACAGAGGAGCATCTGTGTCCAGATGCTCAAACACTAGAGTCTCCTCCATCTCCGTTCGATTTGGTGGTGGATGACCAGCAACCCACCCTCATCGACGATGATGTGACGCAGTTGCCGTCAGGGCATCCAGTTGACCGGCGCATTGTGCGGGAGGAGGAGATGAGACAGGAGTTGGAAGAGGAAGTGGTGGATGATGAGGACACTGACCCGACCTGGACAGGGGGGATGTCAAGCGGGGAAAGTAGTGTGGATGTTGAGGCAGGTGCAGCACCAAAAAGGGTAGCTAGAGGCAGAGGCAGAGGTCAGCAGCTTAGGCGAAGCCAGGCCACACCCGGAATCTCCCAAGATGTTCCAGTTCGTACCCAGCCCCGAAAAACTCCCACCTCGAGGGCACGTTTCTCGAAGGTGTGGAGTTTTTTCAAGGAATGCGCCGAGGACAGATATAGTGTTGTCTGCACAATTTGCCTCTCGAAATTGATTAGGGGCTCTGAGAAGAGCAACCTGTCCACCACTTCAATGCGCCGTCATTTGGAATCCAAGCACTGGAATCAGTGGCAGGCAGCAACGGCAGGACAAAGGCCGCCTGCCGTTCACGCCACTGCCACTGCCTCTGCCACTGCCTCTGCCACTGCCACTGCTGACTGTGCTGGCGATGCACTCCAGAGGACGAGCCAGGACACCACTTCATCTGCCTCCGCCACTTTGTTGACTTCTACCTCATCCTCCCCTGGTCCTGTCTTATCTCCTTCTCCTGCACCATCAAAGGCACCATCAGGCGTTTCTTTACAACAACCCACCATCTCTCAGACATTGGAGCGGCGGCAGAAATACACTGCTAACCACCCACACGCGCAAGCCTTGAACGCCAACATCGCTAAACTGCTGGCCCAGGAGATGTTGGCGTTCCGGCTTGTTGAAACTCCCGCCTTCCTGGACCTGATGGCAACTGCGGCACCTCGCTATGCCGTCCCTAGCCGTCACTACTTCTCCCGGTGTGCCGTCCCCGCCTTGCACCAGCACGTGTCACTCAACATCAGGCGGGCCCTTAGTTCCGCGCTTTGCACAAAGGTCCACTTGACCACCGACGCGTGGACAAGTGCATGCGGACAGGGACGCTACATTTCACTGACGGCACACTGGGTGAATGTAGTTGAGGCTGGGACTGCTTCCCAAACTGGCCCGGTGTACCTCGTCTCCCCGCCTAACATTCCTGGCAGGGACACGAGAAGAACACCCCCCTCCTCCTCCTCCTCTACCGCCTCCTCCTCCGCCACCGCCTCCTCCTCCGCCACCGCCTCCTCCTCCGCTGTTAGATTGACCCCAGCTACGAGTTGGAAACGTTGCAGCACTGGCGTTGGTAGACGTCAGCAGGCTGTGCTGAAGCTGATCAGCTTGGGGGACAGACAGCACACTGCCTCCGAGGTGAGGGATGCCCTCCTCGATGAGACGGCAATATGGTTTGAGCCGCTGCACCTAGGCCCAGGCATGGTCGTTTGTGATAACGGCCGGAACCTGGTAGCAGCTCTGGAGCTTGCCGGACTCCAACATGTTCCATGCCTGGCCCACGTCTTCAACCTAGTGGTGCAACGTTTCCTAAAGAGCTACCCCAATGTTCCAGAGCTACTGGTGAAAGTGCGGCGCATGTGCGCCCACTTTCACAAGCCGACAGTAGCCGCTGCTAGCTTAAAATCTCTCCAGCAACGCCTGCATGTGCCACAACACCGGCTTTTGTGCGACGTCCCCACACGCTGGAACTCAACGTTTCAGATGTTGAATAGAGTGGTTGAGCAGCAGAGACCTTTGATGGAATACCAGCTACAAAACCCTAGGGTGCCACAAAGTCAGCTGCCTCAGTTTCACATCCATGAGTGGCCATGGATGAGAGACCTTTGTGACATCCTACGGGTCTTTGAGGAGTCCACAAGGAGGGTGAGCTCTGAGGATGCGATGGTGAGCCTTACAATCCCGCTCTTGTGTGTTCTGAGAGAATCCCTGATTGACATCAGGGATAACTCAGATCACACAGAGGAGTTAGGGATAGCATCCGATCCGTCACAGCTGGAGAGTAGGTCCACACATCTGTCCGCTTCACTGCGTTTAATGGAGGAGGAGGAGGAGGAGGAGGAAGAAGAGTTGTCCGATGATGTGATGGTGATACAGGAGGCTTCCGGGCAACTTCGAATCGTCCCATTGTTGCAGCGCGGATGGGTAGACATGGAGGATGAGGAGGAAATGGAGATTG
The DNA here is from genome assembly GCF_031893055.1 of Leptodactylus fuscus. Lineage (NCBI taxonomy): Eukaryota > Metazoa > Chordata > Amphibia > Anura > Leptodactylidae > Leptodactylus > Leptodactylus fuscus. The sequence goes on from NC_134270.1 coordinate 20,105,876, forward strand.
AACTTTCCGGTGGGGCCAGAGGAGTCATGCCAACTAACACTGTGGCAGACATGGCTGAGTTCATGTTGGGGTGCTTTACAACCGACAAGCGTATTGTCAAAATCATGGAGGACAACCAGTACTGGATCTTTGCTATCCTTGACCCCCAGTATAAAAACAACATCTCGTCTTTTATTCCGGTAGAGGGGAGGGCCAATCGCATCAATGCTTGCCACAGGCAATTGGTGCAGAATATGATGGAGATGTTTCCAGCATGTGACGTTGGCGGCAGGGAGGGCAGTTCCTCCAGTAGGCAACCAAGTTCTCACCGGTCCACACAAACGAGGGGCACACTGTCTAAGGTCTGGGACACCTTGATGGCACCCCCTCGCCAAAGTGCCGCCACGGAGGGTCCTAGTGTCACCAGGCGTGAGAAGTATAGGCGCATGTTGCGGGAATACCTTTCCGACCACAGCCCTGTCCTCTCCGACCCCTCTGCGCCCTACACGTATTGGGTGTCGAAGTTGGACCTGTGGCTTGAACTTGCCCTATATGCCTTGGAGGTGCTGTCCTGTCCTGCCGCCAGCGTCCTATCTGAGAGGGTGTTCAGTGCAGCCGGTGGCATCATCACTGACAAGCGCACCCGTCTGTCAGCTGAGAGTGCCGACCGGCTCACTTTGATAAAAATGAACCACCACTGGGTAGAGCCGTCATTTTTGTGCCCACCTGTGTAAAGCACCCCAACATGAAACTCCATGTCTGTACTCAACCTCTCCAATTCCTCCGCATCCTCATACTCATCCACCATAAGCGTTGCACAATTCTGCTAATACTAGGCTCCCTCCACCCTGATTTCCCCCAACTCTGCTGGTTAGAGGCTCCCTCCACCCTGATTTCCACCAACTCTGCTGGTTAGAGGCTCCCTCCACCATGAATTTGCCCAAACTGGGCTGTTTAGAGGCTCCCTCCACCATGAATTTGCCCAAACTGGGCTGTTTAGAGGCTCCCTCCACCATGAATTGGTCCAAACTGGGTTTTTTAGAGGCTCCCTCCACCATGAATTGGTCCAAACTGGGCTGGTTAGAGGCTCCCTCCACCATGAATTTGCCCAAACTGGGCTGTTTAGAGGCTCCCTCCACCATGAATTGGTCCAAACTGGGCTGGTTAGAGGCTCCCTCCACCATTAATTGGTCCAAACTGGGCTGGTTAGAGGCTCCCTCCACCATTAATTGGTCCAAACTGGGCTGGTTAGAGGCTCCCTCCACCATGAATTGGTCCAAACTGGGTTTTTTAGAGGCTCCCTCCACCATGAATTGGTCCAAACTTGGCTGTTTAGAGGCTCCCTCCACCATGAATTGGTCCAAACTGGGCTGGTTAGAGGCTCCCTCCACCATTAATTGGTCCAAACTGGGCTGGTTAGAGGCTCCCTCCACCATGAATTTGCCCAAACTGGGCTGTTTAGAGGCTCCCTCCACCATGAATTTGCCCAAACTGGGCTGTTTAGAGGCTCCCTCCACCATGAATTGGTCCAAACTGGGTTTTTTAGAGGCTCCCTCCACCATGAATTGGTCCAAACTGGGCTGGTTAGAGGCTCCCTCCACCATTAATTGGTCCAAACTGGGGTGGTTAGAGGCTCCCTCCACCATTAATTGGTCCAAACTGGGCTGGTTAGAGGCTCCCTCCACCATTAATTGGTCCAAACTGGGCTGGTTAGAGGCTCCCTCCACCATTAATTGGTCCAAACTGGGCTGTTTAGAGGCTCCCTCCACCATTAATTGGTCCAAACTGGGCTGGTTAGAGGCTCCCTCCACCATGAATTTGCCCAAACTGGGCTGTTTAGAGGCTCCCTCCACCATGAATTGGTCCAAACTGGGTTTTTTAGAGGCTCCCTCCACCATGAATTTGCCCAAACTGGGCTGGTTAGAGGCTCCCTCCACCATGAATTGGTCCAAGCTGGGTTTTTTAGAGGCTCCCTCCACCATGAATTGGTCCAAACTGGGCTGGTTAGAGGCTCCCTCCACCATGAATTGGTCCAAGCTGGGTTTTTTAGAGGCTCCCTCCACCATGAATTTGCCCAAACTGGGCTGGTTAGAGGCTCCCTCCACCATGAATTGGTCCAAACTGGGCTGGTTAGAGGCTCCCTCCACCATGAATTTGCCCAAACTGGGCTGTTTAGAGGCTCCCTCCACCATTAATTGGTCCAAACTGGGCTGGTTAGAGGCTTCCTCCACCATGAATTTGCCCAAACTGGGCTGTTTAGAGGCTCCCTCCACCATGAATTGGTCCAAACTGGGTTTTTTAGAGGCTCCCTCCACCATGAATTTGCCCAAACTGGGCTGTTTAGAGGCTCCCTCCACCATTAATTGGTCCAAACTGGGCTGGTTAGAGGCTCCCTCCACCATGAATTGGTCCAAACTGGGCTGGTTAGAGGCTCCCTCCACCATTAATTGGTCCAAACTGGGCTGGTTAGAGGCTCCCTCCACCATGAATTGGTCCAAACTGGGTTTTTTAGAGGCTCCCTCCACCATGAATTTGCCCAAACTGGGCTGTTTAGAGGCTCCCTCCACCATGAATTGGTCCAAACTGGGCTGGTTAGAGGCTCCCTCCACCATTAATTGGTCCAAACTGGGCTGGTTAGAGGCTCCCTCCACCATGAATTGGTCCAAACTGGGCTGGTTAGAGGCTCCCTCCACCATGAATTTGCCCAAACTGGGCTGTTTAGAGGCTCCCTCCACCATTAATTGGTCCAAACTGGGCTGGTTAGAGGCTCCCTCCACCATGAATTTGCCCAAACTGGGCTGTTTAGAGGCTCCCTCCACCATGAATTGGTCCAAACTGGGTTTTTTAGAGGCTCCCTCCACCATTAATTGGTCCAAACTGGGCTGGTTAGAGGCTCCCTCCACCATGAATTGGTCCAAACTGGGCTGGTTAGAGGCTCCCTCCACCATGAATTTGCCCAAACTGGGCTGTTTAGAGGCTCCCTCCACCATTAATTGGTCCAAACTGGGCTGGTTAGAGGCTCCCTCCACCATGAATTTGCCCAAACTGGGCTGTTTAGAGGCTCCCTCCACCATGAATTGGTCCAAACTGGGTTTTTTAGAGGCTCCCTCCACCATGAATTGGTCCAAACTGGGCTGGTTAGAGGCTCCCTCCACCATGAATTTCCCAAAACTTGGCTGTTTAGAGGCTCCCTCCACCATGAATTGGTCCAAACTGGGCTGGTTAGAGGCTCCCTCCACCATGAATTTCCCAAAACTTGGCTGTTTAGAGGCTCCCTCCACCATGAATTGGTCCAAACTGGGCTGGTTAGAGGCTCCCTCCACCATTAATTGGTCCAAACTGGGCTGGTTAGAGGCTCCCTCCACCATGAATTGGTCCAAACTGGGTTTTTTAGAGGCTCCCTCCACCATGAATTTGCCCAAACTGGGCTGTTTAGAGGCTCCCTCCACCATGAATTGGCCCAAACTGGGCTGGTTAGAGGCTCCCTCCACCATGAATTGGTCCAAACTGGGCTGGTTAGAGGCTCCCTCCACCATTAATTGGTCCAAACTGGGCTGGTTAGAGGCTCCCTCCACCATGAATTTGCCCAAACTGGGCTGGTTAGAGGCTCCCTCCACCATGAATTGGTCCAAACTGGGTTTTTTAGAGGCTCCCTCCACCATGAATTTGCCCAAACTGGGCTGGTTAGAGGCTCCCTCCACCATGAATTGGTCCAAACTGGGGTTTTTAGAGGCTCCCTCCACCATGAATTTGCCCAAACTGGGGTGTTTAGAGGCTCCCTCCACCATGAATTTGCCCAAACTCTGCTGGTTAGAGGCTCAATCCACCCTGATTTTCAAAACAAATGTTGGTGCCAACCTCAACTTACTACAAGGGCCAAATTCACTGCTGGTGACAAGCTCTCCTCACTGCAAGTGCCAAATACACATGTTTCAAGGTGTTTTCCTACTGTCAGAGAGGTGGTATTGAGTGTGTAAAGTGTGTAGTTGTTAGGCTGTGATGTTGGGGTAATAGAGGGTCTTTGGTGTGTTAGATGCCCCCAGACATGCTTCCCCTGCTGTCCCAGTGTCATTCCAGAGGTGTTGGCATCATTTCCTGGGGTGTCATAGTGGACTTGGTGACCCTCCAGACACGGATTTGGGTTTCCCCCTTAACGAGTATCTGTTCCCCATAGACTATAATGGGGTTCGAAACCCGTTCGAACACACGAACATTGAGCGGCTGTTCGAATCGAATTTCGAACCTCGAACATTTTAGTGTTCGCTCATCTCTAATCTCTACCCATTGATTCCAAAATTTCTAATAGGGGCTAGTTTATCTTTAGCTCTACTTTCCATTCTATCTGTTTTAGAATCAAACCGCAATACTCTCGAAATGTCATGAAACCTTTCAAGACACATTGTACCTCTAAATATGTGGCGACCGGTTTCGCAATTCCACAAACTTTTACCCTTTGAATGATAGACAACCAGTCTCCTCTCTCACAAACAGACTAGATAATTACTTGCTTACTGATAAGAACAGTGAAACCACCATTTGGAGATGAAGAACACATAAAAAAACATAACTTTTGCAGTCAGAAATAATCAGAGACCTGTAGAACAGTATAAAATGCTATCGGGTCATATTGACCCGAACAGTACAAGTGTAACAATCAGCGTGTAGCAAAAAGTAAACAAAAACAAAAAACAAAAACAAAAAAAAAATGTAGAGCTCCACAAATGAGGAAAAGTCAAGGAACCACTAGTTTCAAATCCTCATTAAAAAAAATCTGCAGGGTCTCAAAAATCATTTCGGGTCATATTGACCCGAACAGAACAGCAGGGTTAAGTGAATGATGCCAAGCTGCAATACCAGACAAAGCTTATAGACATGTATAGAGAAATCTCAAAACAAAAAATGACCCTGGGGGATTCATCAAGTCTTAATGCCAGGATGTGTCTAAGCATGAGTAAGCTGGGATCCATTGTCAATGCACAAATCCACGTCAGACCTTTGCTGGCATAGATGTAGCCTTCGCCACGTGGGTAGTGGGTGGAATCATGCCATCCCTGGCCTTTGGAAAAGTGACAAGGACAGCAAAAAATGACACTTGCGACTATTTTATGCCACTATTTTACTACCAATGTACAACTATTTTACGCCACATCATTATGGCATAACCATAATCAGGAATTTCCCCCTTGGTTTTTTAATCTCGTACAATTCCTATGACTGTTATTACATTTATAATCAGATATAATATTATATAATATGGAATAGAATAGAATAGAAAAGAAGCAAAGAGAATAGTATAGTATAGTATGGGATGGGATGGGATGGAATGAGATTAGAATAGGATAGGATAGGATGGGACGGGATGGGACGAGATGGAATAGAATAGGATAGGATGGGAGGGGATGGAACAAGATGGAATAGAATAGAATAGAAGTGAAGAGAAGTGAAGAGAAGAGGATGGGATGGGATGGGATGAGATGGAATAGGATAGGATAGGATGAGATGGAATAGAATAGAATAGAAGTGAAGTGAAGAGAAGAGGATGGGATGAGATGGAATAGGATAGGATAGGATAGGATGGGATGAGATGGAATAGGATAGAATAGAAGTGAAGAGAAGAGGATGGAATGGGATGAGATGGAATAGAATAGGATAGGATGGGATAGGATAGGATAGGATGGGATGAGATGGAATAGAATAGGATAGAATAGAATAGAATAGAATAGAATAGAATAGAATAGAATAGAAGCAAAGAGAATAGGATAGGATGGGATGGGATGAGATGGAATAGGATAGGATGGGATGGGATGAGATGGAATAGAATAGGATAGGAGGAAATGGAATAGAATAGAATAGAATAGAATAGAATAGAAGCAAAGAGAATAGGATGGGATGGGATGGAATAGAATAGGATAGGATAGGATAGAATGGGATGGGAAAGAATAGAATAGAATATAATAGAATAGAAGCGAAGAGGATGGGATGGGATGGAATAGAATAGGATAGGATAGGATGGGATGGGATGGGATAGGATAAAATAGAATAGAATAGAATTGAATTTAATTGAAAAGAAGCAAAGAAAATAGGATGGGATGGAATAGGATAGAATAGAATAGAATAGAATAGAAGCGAAGAGGATGGGATAGGATGGGATGGGATGGGATGGGATAGGATGGGATGGCATAGAATAGAAAAGAAAAGAAGCAAAGAGAATAGTATAGTATAGGATGGGATGGGATGGGATGGGATGGGATAGGATGGGATAGAATAGAATAGAATACAGTCATGTTTGGGATGCCTTTGTAAGAGGAACCAATGACATATATGAAACATCATTTTGTAAGCAGCCACCTGGGACCCCTTTCCTTGCCCTGTCCCTACGTTCTCCTCTATGAGGTTGACGATATGTGGATGGCCCTTTAACCCACAAGATGCGCGTGTGGCTCAAGCAGCCAGCGTTAAGCAAGCCGCGAGCTGCTCCCAGAGAGATTAAGATAAGAGCAGAACTGCTTTGAGAAGTGACTCATCGCCAGTGTCATTTCACTCAATGTATTACACACTCCGGCGCCGGGTTGGAATGATGTTACAGTGTTTAAGGAATTAAAGTCCTTGCAGCGCTCCGAGATAATCTTCTGGCCTGGAAATCATTTCTAATTCACTTCCCCCTGAGTCTACAACATATATCACACTAAAATAACCTGGGAATCTCAAATCGACTTCCCACCCGCACGGTAAACCTTATAAGAATGTCAGCGCTTATCTGCAGGAGAAAGAGACAGGGAACTCGCCAAAGTAAAGTCTGACCCCTTCCTATATACCTTGAGAAGGATTCTCTAGTGTCATCACCAAAAAGCACAACAAAATGGAGAATAAATATGAAACAAATCGTTTTGTGTACACAACTCATAATTAGACTTATGTGTTTCCATGATTACAGACTACGAACACTGTGTGTAGTCTGACTTTAAAGCTAGAGATCAGTGAACATTTTGTTGGAACCTGAATTGCCATCATTACAGTCTGGGGTCTCTTCAGACCCCAGAGTATAAGCAGAGGCCCACGGGACAGTGCAGAAAAATAATAAACTCATAATACTCATCTTCTTTCATCTCCCCCGGGATCCCTCACTGTATCCGGTGCTCCTTCAGGTGTCTTCAGTCGTCTTCCACCTCTTGGGTCCCGGACCACTGACACCTGTGATGGAGCCACATCGGTCACATGGGGTGCACAAGCTCGTAACCATTTGACGCACTATGAAGAGATCCCAAAGTTTAAACATGACTTGTGCGTGGCAAATTCCAAGAATCTTGGGTTTGGCTGTACCAAAGATTTTTAGAATGTTTGTCGCAAACCTGGCTTGGGACAAACTGGTTTGATCATCTTTACTTTCCACCCTCTGACCTCCTCCAGATCACCGCAGAGACATATGTGGTCAGTGCCGGTCAGTATTAGTCACACATAACAGGTTATTAGAGATCAGCGAACACTAAAATGTTTGAGGTTCGAAATCCGATTCGAACAGCCGCTCACTGTTCAACTGTTCGAACGGGTTTCGAACCCCATTATAGTCTATGGCGGGAAAATGCTCGTTTCAGGGGTAGGCAACATTCGAACAAATTATGCTTACCAAGTCCACGAGTGAGGGCCGGGCTGGATCCTCCAAGCAGTCTTCTCCTTGCAGCGTCCCCGCGGCATCTTCCGGCTCTGAATTCACTCTGCCAGGCATCGGGCCTGGGCAGAGCCGACTGCGCATGCCCGCACTACAAGCACTACAAGCGGCCATGCGCAGTTGGCTCTGCTCAGGCCCGATGCCTGGCAGAGTGAATTCAGAGCCGGAAGACGCCGCGGGGAAGCTGCACGGAGAAGACTTCTAAAGGTAGGAGAAGAACCAGCGTTGATTGGCCGACTGTATAGCATTCAGCCAATCAATGCTGGTTCTGCATCAAACTTTTACATTCGAACAGCGAGTGGTACTCGATCGAGTATAAGTATTTTGAATACCTTAGTATTCGATCGAATACCTACTCGATCGAGTACTACTCACTCATCTCTACAGGTTATATATCTTTGAAGAGACCAGGCTGATCCAAATCAATTTTGGCGAATACGCCCGAGATTCTGCCTCACATCGGTGGAGAGAAAAGTCCTTCAAGCATGGGACTGGGGGGTCTCGACAGCCAACCATTTTTTTTTAAAGAGACAGGGTTTCCATCATTCGGGACCATATGTGGATCCAAAGGACGGAAACCGATTGCTAGTGTGAACCTAGCCTTAGAGACCTGAGAGAAGGAAAGAAGAGAGAAGAAGCTTCTTCACAGGGAACACCCGCTGAGCTCTGAACTTGCAGTCCCACCTGCACACATATCAGAGGAAGCAATATAGACCATTACCTGAATTCTGAGTCTAAATATCGATATAAATAAATATCCAGGCCACATTTGTGTATGCTGTTTACGTGGTCAGTCACCTCAGTGCTGCGTTGCGGCAAACAGATATGGCTCCTGCCGGTGGCCTTGTCTGGTTGCTAGGTGACCAAAAGCTTCTGGTGTTCCTTCAGCTCCTTTTCTTACTGCCGCCCTGCTTGTTTTGGCCACTGTCGTCATGTTGCTTAGGCAACTGGCACTTGAAGTTAACATTAGGCCTTGTAAAGCGTAACGCGTCTTGCCTTGTCTTACTTAACCTGTTGTATAAGGTTCGTCCTGTCATTTCTCTGCTCTTTGTTTATACTCTTGCGTTTGACTCCCAAATTTGATCCTGACCCTGACCTTGACCTTGACCCTGCCCCTGAACATGTTACTGCCTTGTTGTTTGGAGATTCGTGCCTGGTACATGTTGTTCTACCCCTGACTCCGACCCTTGGCTTCGTTCCTGACTATCGTTGTGTCTTGTACTCTATAGGGCGGGTTCACACCTGCGCCCAATCTCCATTTTGTGGGTTTCCATCTTCTGCTCGAGAAACTGAACAAGGGACGGAAACCCGGCAGTCAGTGTCCGCCAGTGAGCGTCTTCTAGTCTGGTCCGAAACCATTATTTTTTAACCAGACACAAAGTCCTGCATGTTCAACTTTGTGTCTGGTTAAAAAAAAAAATGATTTTGCCGCGGAGACCAGAAGACGTTCACGGGCGGCACTTTGCAAACCCATTCAAGTGAATGGGTTTGAAAACTGACTGCCGGGTTTCCGTCTCCTGTCCAGTTTCTTGGGCAGAAGACAGAAACCTGCAAAGTGGAGACCCAGGCGCTGGTGTGAACCCATCCTGACTTGTCAAAATTCTGATTGATCTGGTGATGTCACAGTAAGAAGTAAAATAATCTATGCAGGGATGGTGATGTCATAAAGTGAGGACTGGTATTATCTAGGGAAGGATAATGACGTCATAGTTAGGTAGATAGATATGTTGAAGCAGGGGTGAACCTAGCCTTTTTGCCGCCTGAGGTGGATGACAGAAAGCCGCCCCCCCAAATCCCAACCTCCACCACCACCACCCGCTCCCCCTAACCCCGCCCCCCACGGCAAAAAGGCTAGGTTCACCCCTGGCTACACAGCATGCAGTCCAAAAATAGTTTAAATTTTTGGACCCCACTCTGTGTAGTGATTAACCCCCTTCCCCCTACTGGTGTCCGCTTACCTGCAGCTCCCTGTTCTTCTTGGTCTGGTCCTCTGTCCGGTCTTCAGATCACCTCACCCCCACCCCACGTAGGACGCAGCCAGGAGGGGGAGGAGGAGGCGTAGTGTAGGGGGCAGCCTTAGCAGGCAGGGAGAGGACCTGCTCTCTGCTAAGCGTGAGGGGCGGCCGTTAGAGCAGCGCTGCTAATAGGTAAGTTAAAGCAGCGCTGTGTCCATAGGGCCTCCCCAATCCACCGCTTGCTTACCGTGCCGGGCTGCCGAGACGGTGACGCTAAGCCAGTCCAGGACAGCTTGTCCTGGACTGGCTTAGGTCAGTAAAAATGCCGCCCCCTTCCCGGAGACCCGGCATAGCGCCGCCAGAAGCGGTCGCTTCAGGTCGCCTCATGAGAGGTGCGGCACTGTGTTGAAGTCAGAGTGAAGGGAGAGGCTATCGGAGGAGGTCAAGTGATGTCACTGTCTATATGTAGTATCACATATTACAGTAAAGCATCTCTCTTCTGCTGTGAAGACAAAGTGGGTAGGACAATGACCTCTTAAAGTAGCTGTTAGGCTTATAGGAAGTCTTAAAGATGACCTTACACCATCTCCTCCAGTTACATCTCTTTACTCCCTACTGACAGGTGGGTGGTGCTAACAGATAGAGACGACCCACCTGACTACAGGGTGGCTAATTAGCATATTAGATTCTACAACTAAAGAAATGATTGCTCAGGAACAGAAGGGGCTAGAGAAAAAATTCCAACTGTGCTGGAGTCAGTGACGTGGCGCCTAGTGGAGGACACAAAGAGTTGTAGTTGCTGGAGATGGTGAGACAGGCCCTTTAATGGACTCTGCGACTCAGTAGTGCTGCTCACTATTCATATCTATATATGTGTATGTGTGTTTGAACATATATGTGGAATCTTTGAATTTTCATGCTGCTGAATGTGACTTCTAATAAGTTGCATTTGGATGGCGTACATGTCAGGGTGTCTACCGATATGTTGGTTCCACTAACCATACTACAGCAGAAGACATTCCCTGATATTCCCATCTGTCATGCATTTTCGGTGCTGCCAACACTCATCTCTGTACACTTATTATAAAATCCTCGATTGGCAGGGAATCCTATTGACAAGAGCAGCACACTCTGTACCATAACACAGTGACTTACTGCTAGGAGACCTGCCATTCAGCTCCACTCAGTCATGGAAGTGGCTTGTCATTGCAAAACTGGAACCACCAAAGAAAAAAAGGAGATATAATCCTGCTTGCACTTGTCAGGGGCCTAATGAGGGTCATGTGACAAGGACATCTACATAAGTCTTCATCACTATCTAAATCAGTGATACTTTTCTATCATCGTATTCATGTCTTGAGTTGGTATATTGAGCCCTACGATACTTGGTGCATTTGCTTTTAGGGCCTTCATCCTAATAATATCTCTACACGTCACTGCCGACAACGTAATATAGATCCCATCTGTCCCTAGATATTTACATTTATGTTTTATAGTCGGCCACGAAACTAATTTTGTAAAAAATCTATAACAATTCAATCATCAGATACAAATATCCACGGCTGGTCAGGTTTAATGGTCAGAACAAGCTATAAAATGTTATCAATACAACACAAAAAGTTTAGAAAATTAGATTTAGACTCATAACATTTGTGTTTCTTAAAATTATTGACTGAATTATTTACAGAAATAAATTGTTGAAGGTTCAATGAATTATTGATCAGAAAACATAACCCATTCATAAAAGTATTGCTGAGTAAAGACAAAGCGGACAGATGACTTTATTGCCTAAAATATTTTTTTATCTTTCAAACAGCAAGATAACTATTATAATACCATTCTCTATGCACTAGAATATAACTACTATAATACTACTCCTATGTACAAGAATATAACTACTATAATACTGCTCCTATGTACAAGAATATAACTACTATAATACTGCTCCTATGTACAAGAATATAACTACTATAATACTACACCTATGTACAAGAATATAACTACTATAATACTACTCCTATGTACAAGAATATAACTACTATAATACTGCACCTATGTACAAGAATATAACTACTATAATACTGCTCCTATGTACAAGAATATAACTACTATAATACTGTTCCTATGTGCAAGAATGTATCTGCTATAATGCCCTAAGTGCTAGAATTCATTTATTAGTCAGTAAATTGTATGACCTTCTAGTAACCATTAGACCACCAGATACCTATGTGTTCATATATATCAGCAATTTATACAAACTCATTTTCATGTCAATATCCTTGGGAAATTCTCCATGATAAGAGACTGACAATGTCTTAGACAGTAAAAGCTGTAAGAGACAGATCTAGGTAAGTGTTGCTGATGCGTTTTATGGCAGTAGAGCTGATTATGAGTGATTCACCATTAAATACATAGAAGTAGTTGGTAGACACCATTCCCATTCTCTGATGGTTGGTATGTAGGTGAATATTTATTGGGCACATTATGAAATATAATCTGGATATTCCCAGCTAGAGGAAAGACACTTAATGGATTGGTTTAACTTAGACATAATACCGAGAGTACTGATAGTATTTTAGGATCTATATCATTGGCTGTCGCAGATGGACATTTTAATATTTTACCCAACTGAACTTAGAAACAATTGAGTTCTTTGAAGATCTAATTTGCTTCCAGTGGAACCTCTTGTAGTCTGTTTTTTGAGAACATACTATGTTGCAGACATAAAAATTAAAGATGAGCGAACAGTAAAATGTTCGAGGTTCGATATTCGTTTCGAGTAGCCCCTCAATATTCGACTACTCGAATCGAATATCGAACCCTATTATAGTCTATGGAGGAGAAAATGCTCGTTTCAGGGGTAGGCAACGTTCAATCAAATTATACTTACCAAGTCCACGAGTGAGGGTCGGGCTGGATCCTCCGAGAAGTCTTCTCCTTGCAGTGTCCCCGCGGCATCTTCCAGCTCTGAATTCACTCTGCCAGGTATCGGGCCTGGGCAGAGCCGACTGCACATGCCCGCACTACAAGCAGACATGTGCAGTCGGCTCTGCCCAGGCCCGATGCTTGACAGAGTGAATTCAGAGCCAAAAGACGCCGCGGGGAAGCTGCACGGAGAAGACTTCTAAAGGTAGGAGAAGAACCAGCGTTGATTGGCCGACTGTATAGCATTCGGCCAATCAATGCTGGTTCTGCATCGAACTTTTCCATTCAAATAGCGAGTGGTACTCGATCGAGTACGAGTATTTCGAATACCGTAGTATTTGATTGAATACCTACTTGATCGAATACTACTCGCTCATCTCTAATAAAAACCAAACAAAAATGTATACCCTTAGTCTATACCATTCATCCAGACCTAAAGTTATAGAAAAGACAGAACAAGTCAAAAGCAGAGTCAAACTCTTAAAGTTTAACATTCCAATTTTTTAAAGCAATGAAAATTTTGACAAAATTTTGTAGACTTTGAAATACAGAAGATCCCTCACAAACTCTTCACATACTCTAGCTGACGATGTCATAAACCCAATTTCCTCTTTCTCCAAGGTTACCCTTCCTTCTAATTCTTATAGTTTGCCAAACTCTTAAAGATAGACCGCCCATGCACGTGCCACCAGTGACCCCGAACCTAACCCCATAAGACTCTAAGCGCCATGGAAAAATGATTCTATTTCCTATTTTGTGCAGTTACGTTTGATGTTCTGTGAATGTGTAAGGAGAGACAATAAAAGCAGTGAAGCCATAAAATCCTCGAAATATGTAATTGAACGAAAGTCATTGTTCTACTGGCATGGTCAGATCCTTTGTTGATTGAGATCTTTCGTGTCTATTATTATAACATGATCTGCAATTTTCTTCAACCTTAGCGGAATATGCAAATGTGAAGTGAATGGGGTCCTATTCTTGCAAGGGGAAACATTACACGCTCCGGCGATGCTCTAACATGATTTCAATAATCCATGAAATGCTAATTCCGGAACATAAACATTAAATAGTGTTTCCAGCACAGAATGTATTCTAGTGGACCGCCACCGTCAAGGAGAGAAGGACATTAACCATTCATGTACATTCAGCAAAAGACAGAGAGGATGGACTGTACTAAGCGTCTTCACCGGAGTGTTGTAGCATCATGGTGGACACTCTTGGTGGCCATTAAACTGTTGAACCTTCAAGAGAAGAAAGAAAATCCTTGTGGCCAGAAAGGTCCATAATACTATTATAAATAGTTAGGAGATATGTTCAGTGGTATGAAACTGTAATATGGCAGCATGGTGGCTTCTCTGGACCTTCTTGAATCCTCAGCAAGAGCAGGGAACTTTGCCCAGGAATAGCCATAAAATTTAAGAGGTTGCCCAGGATTGTCCAACTTGTAGATAAATATGGTACTCACTCCAGCAATGTCTTGGCAATCTGTGTTATAACAGTCCATGGCCGTGTCCAGTCTTTGTCCATATCCAACTCTATTCCCAATGTTCAATACAGTATTGCTCTTCTACTCACCACAACTATAGGCATGGCGTTGGCACGTAACCAGGACTCATTGATAACCTGTAGGCCAAAACCCTCCCATGCCTTGTGTGTTGGTTGAGGCTCATACCCATCTCAGGCTTGTTCCTGGATATTACTCCTGCTGCCTTAACCTTGAGACTGTTCACCTGGTACACTGATATGACCACTGCTGTCTCCTAATGACATACTTGTTCTCTAAAGAAGACAAAACTGTCTCTGGTCATGATTAGAGATGAGCGAACACTAAAATGTCCGAGGTTCGAAATCCGATTCGAACAGCCGCACACTGTTCGGCTGTTCGAACGGATTTCAAACCCCATTATAGTCTATGGGGGGAAATGCTCGTTTCAGGGGTACGCAAAATTTGATCAAATTATACTTACCAAGTCCACGAGTGACGGTCGGGCTGGATTCCCCTTGAAGTCTTCTCTGGCGCAGCGCCCCCACGGCGTCTTCCAGCTGGAATTCACTCTGCCTAGGCATTGGGCCCTAAGCAGAGCCGACTGCGCATGCCCGTGCATGCGCAGTCCGCTCTGCCTAGATCGGATGCCTAGGCAGAGTGAATTCCAGCCGGAAGACGCCGCGGGGACGCTGCACGGAGAAGACTTCTAAAGGTAAGAGAAGAACCAGCGTTGATTGGCGGAATGTATAGCATTCTACCATTCAATGCTGGTTCTGCATCAAACATTAAACTTCGAACAGCTAGTAGTGTTCGATCGAGTACGAGTATTTCGAATACCGTAGTATTCGATCGAACACCTACTCGATCGAACACTACTCGCTCATCTCTAGTCATGATTCTTAACTCAGAACCCGACTCAAGATAGTGAACCTTGCAAGATTTTTTTTATTGCAAATATTTGCAAGGTTCATTGCTGTCACATTGTTGTCATTGATGCTTTGATGCAAAAATCATGATGTTGGCATGCCCATATCACTGCTGTGGCCCAATCACCGGCCTCAAAGGTCTCAAAGGTGACACTGAAGGAGCACTTGATGGCAGAGTATAATAATATCTCATTGGTGGTAACCCCAAAAATCTCAGGTTTGGTCGAGCCCAAGATTTTTGGAAAATTTGTATCAAGCTCATCTTGTTGTGAACCAGTTATGTCCTCTCTATTATGGACTACTATGCTGCTCCATCAGTGCTCCTACCGTCAGCTCGTGACTATTCTGAGAAGAATTGGATTCTGCATTAACAGTGAAGAATTCGGGAATTCCATAGAACTGACACCTCAGTCCAGACAATACTGATTGCGGCCTAGAGAATCCACATCTCTAGTGATGTCTTTAGACCTTAGAGACTCGGCAGGAGATATCTGGAATATGTGGTCAGGAAGGTCCATAAATGTAAAGTCTGTGCTTCATTAACACATGACCTTTATTTTGTAAATGTGGCATCATGGTAGCACATATGAGCATTGGCGCTCAACAGATCTGGCATATGTGGCCATGAAAGTCCATACAATTAATAAAAAGGTGTCAAAAGTGTTTGTGGGACCATAATATTATGGGGACGGCCAATGTCATGTTCAATGGATCAACAACTATTAGGTTTTTACCAAGTAAGCAGTAGACTGGAGGTTGGATTTTATTCCATTGTCTTTACCCGTGTTCCATTGGCATTGAGAAGCCATTAAAGGGATCCTATCATTCAGATGTCATTTTTTCTAAGTACCACATCGGAATAGCCTTAAGAATGGCTATTCTTCTCCTACTTTTCATTGTCTTCTCCATGATGCCATTCGCCTACAATCCCGGTTCTTGCCGGTATGTAAATTAGCTCTGTCACAGCACTGGGGGTGGGCCCCAGTGCTCAGACAGCACTGGGGGTGGCCCCAATGCTGCGAGAGAACTCTCTCCAGCGCTACCTCCATCTTCATCAGGAACTGCCTCTTCATTCTCTTCTTCCGGCGATGTCTTCTTACTTTTAGGCTTCTGGCCTCGGGCAAAGCAGACTGCACATGCCCACAAGCCCTGAGAAAATGGCTTACAATACTATGCAAGTGGATATTTTCTTGTGGGGTATGGGCATGCACAGTATGCTCTGCCCAAGGCCAGAGGCCTTAGAAGTTACAAGCCACCACCGAGGCTGAAGATGACGCTGCTGAAGAAGAGGAGGCGGCGCTGGAGAGAGTTCTTTCGCAGCATTGGGGACGCCCCCAGTGCTGTCTGAGCGCTGAGGCCAGCCCCCAGTGCTGCGAGAGAGCTAATTTACATACCAACAAGAACTGGAATTGTAGGCAAACGGCGGCACGGAGAAGACAACAAAAGGTAGGAGAAGAATAGCCTTTCTTAAGGCTATTCCGACGTGGTACTTAGAAAAAATGTCGTCTGAATGATAGGATCCCTTTAAAGTGACCAGGACATTAAATCATCGATAGAAAAGCAGAGTAAGATTTTTCTAGAGCAGTCCCCCTGTAGAACAAGTCCACCCCGACTACATAGTCCCTAGAGTTTACCTTGTACAGTACTCGGCCAATTACTACATTGGGAAGGTTTGTCTTAGAACAAGTACTTTTGATACAAGGTATTACATTTGCACACTTCTTCTAACCATTTTGTATTGGGGTCAGTCCGTGTGATAGGGATACACTGGGATACAATGGTTTATTGAATACATGAAGGAATTGATGGTCTCCTTACAGAATGACCCATTGTGAGAAGATGTGCGCCGTCCCTTCTCCCAATTAGGTTTAATTGACTCGGCTTCTATGTCAGTATAATTGTGTTTTCCTTGAAAAATCAATATCCTTCAGTATTACAAGGGAATTTTACTGCAGTACATCATATAGGAGGAATTGTTAGGATTTATGGAGGGGATGTATAGCTAGAAATCTCCAATCGTAAAGGTGACTGAATTCTGTAATTCAGGTTTTTGGATACAAATTCTTTCCTTACGTTGGATTGGCCAACCTTTATATTCCAACCTTGCCCTCAAAATGGTTTAGTAAGGTGAAAAAATAAGGAATGTTTCTGTTCCTGGAAGTGGTTTGGACATAATTGGATGGATTTCCAAGTGGCGGTCATATTCCTTGCCACTTGTTGGTGGCATTAAACATCATTGGTAAGACACAGAAAGGTAGTCAGGTACATGGATGACAAATGCAGAGGACAAGGTCGGGGGCAGAGTCAGAAGCCCAAGCCAGAAGTCAAACTGGAGAGATAAATCGATGGTGACAATTCTGAAGGCCGAGACAAAAAGCAAAGTCTAAATACAGAGCACAAGGTCATGACACCAGCAGTCCGAATAGAATGCAAGCTAAAGACCTTTGTTTCCACGTCAAAGTCGACGTCTACTCCATAACACCCTGGTGCACATGGTGGTGAGAGGAGGACGAGATCTGGTTTCCTTCTTGCCTTCTCTCTTTCCTCCATGATCTATGTAGTATGGTGACTGATAAGTGGTTTTGATAAGGAAATTTGTCAAATTTATTGAGCCTTGTTTCCAGTTTTCTGTAATCGAATGCTCCTTCCTTCCCCTTTGTATCATTCTTCCTTTATCCATCCTTCCTTTTCTCCTTTTTGGCCCTTGTCCTCCCTTAGTCCTTCCTATTCTTCTATTTTTCCAGCCTTGATCCTTCTTTCTCTTTTTTTTTTAACTTTTTTGATTCATCCTTCTTTCATTCATTTTCCTAATCTTTTCTTTCTTCTTCCTTTTCCCTCTTGACTCTTCCTTCCTTCCAACTTGTTTCTTTTCTTCCTTGCTCCTTTGATCAATCATTTCTTCCACCATTACTCCTCCCTTCCTTTATCTTCCTTACTTCATCCTTCCCTTGATCCTTTCCACCTTTCTTTCTTACTTGCTTTATTCTCCCTTGTTCCATTCTCCCTCCTTTCTTCTCAGTTTATGATTTCTCTTCCCCCTTTTTCATTATTCCTCTTTTCCTTCTCAATCTGTCGTTTACTCATTTGATCTCTCCTTTCTTCCTTTATCCATATATTCTAGTTTTAATCTTTTCATTCTTCCTTGCACTCTCTTTTTCTCTCCTTGTTCCTTTGATCACTCCTTATTTCCAACTTTCTTTTATTTTTCTTTCCCTCATCTGTTGATCCTTCTTTCTTTTTTTCTTTCTTGATCCATCTAAACATCTTTCCTACTGTTCTTTAACTAACTTGATGCATTCTCCCCTATCCTTCCTTCCTTCATTTCTTTCTCTCTCTCCATTCATCATTTGTTTACCCCTTGATCTTTCATTCCTCCATTCCTTCCTCAATTTTCCTTTTCTCCTCACTTGATCCATCCTTCGTTCATTTATTCTTCCTGTAATCTTTACATTCTTCCTTTCTTCCTTCCTTTCTTTTTTACTTCTTTAATCCTTCAATCCTTTCTTTGGTCATTGATCCAGCCTTTCTTTCCTTTTTCTTCCCTTCTTGCTTTGGACCTTCCTCCCTTCTACCCTTGCTCCATCCAAACTTCCTTCTTTCCATCTTTCTTCCCCTTTCATCCTTTCTTCCTCTATTGATTCTTTTGTTGCCCCTTGACCTTTCCATCCTCAGTTCCTTCCTCAATCCTTCCTTTATTCCTCACTTGTCCATCCTATCTTCCTTTATTCCTCCCTTAATCTTTCCTTTCTTCTTGCTTTCTCTTCTTTCTTCTTTAATCCTTTGATCAATTATTTCTTCCTCCCTCAATAATCCCTTCTTTTATTTTTCATTCTCTCCTCCCTTGATACTTCCTTCCTTTCTTCTACCATTGATCCATCAATCCTTTTTAGAATGCTATAGATCATTCTACCTTTTGTCCTTCTTTTCTTCCTCCATTAATCCATTCCTTGCCCCTTGATAAATTATTCCTTACTTCCTTAGTGCTTCCTTTATTCCTCTCTTGACCATTCCTCATTCATTCATTCCTCCCTTTATCTTCACTTTATTCCTCCCTTACTTTCTGTTTTCATTGCTCCTTTGATCATTTCTTGCACCACCATTCCACCCTTACTTTCTTTCTTCTTCCCTCCTTCCTTAGTCAGTCCTTCCTTCCTTCTTTACTCCCTCCATTCTCTCAACTTTCCTTTCTTCCTCCATTGATACTTTTGTCTACACTCTATCCTTCCTTTCTTCCTTCTGCGTGCTTCTTTCTGCTCTTTCTTATCTGATCCTTTCTCCTACCATGACTCCATATTTCTTTCATCCTATTATTTCTTAAGGTCAGTCCATTATTTTTTCCAAATTCCTTATCTGAACCATATCTTAGACATGCTATGATCATCTCGCTGGTTCTAATGTCTGTTATATAAGTGTAAGTATAAGATATGAGAATCCCTCCGAATAGTCTTGGTATGTTGGGGGAGGTTATAGAATTTTTGGTGTCATTTCTCATCCATTGATCAGGTCATGTCATTGCATGGATCCATGATGCTTCCCTCTTAGATGATCTGAACATTTTGTTTCGCTGTATCTGGAAAGAAACCAGAACAAAACGCTTGTCTCCAGACAGGAGAAAACACTCGGCCTAATTTTAGCTGTGACATTTCTTTCACTTGCCCAAATGCAGAATCCTTCCTTGTCACCGCACATTAGGAAACCTTTGGTCTTCAAAATATGAAAATCAATAAGGTCAAAACTGTTGGAACGTTCTAACACTCCGAACAACATAGAAAAACAGGAATAAAACACTCAACGCCCCTGAAATAGTAAAGAACAGCAGAGGGAGGCTGCTAAATATTGGAGCTGTCAGAGCAAAGAGCGTTTTATTAACAGAAGCCAAAGTCCTGCTTGTCAAAATGAAGTGTTTTATTAAAGTTGCCATGTAAATAATGTATTGAGAACCAAGGACCTGGCTCCACAAAGCAACAGAGTTGGCAAGGCCGATTTGTCACAGTTTGTCAAAGACGTCATGGTGGAGCTTTCAGTTCTTGGCACTTTTATTTATATCTGCCATCGGAGGTGCCGCCTTCTGAAAACAAAAACAGACAACTTAAGTTGCAATGCAAAATGGGCACTAGTTAATACCAAGATGGTTGGTCCAGGAAAGTGGAAAGCTATTTAGATTAGACCCAGAATAATGCTGAGCACTGGAGGGGTTGTCCAGGAATTACTGAAATAAGGCTGGGGTACATGAGAAATGAAAGAAAAAACCTACTTACCTGTCCTGGTCTGCCCCACTGTGCTCCAGGCCAGCAGCACTCCAGGGCTTTTTCCGGTGGAAATCCTCATCGTAAGTGACTGCTGAGAACAATAAGTGGCCTCAGCAGCCTAAAGAAGGAAACAGACATGGTACAGGACTCAGCGAGGACTTCTGCAGCAACAAGCCGCTGGACTGGACCGTTGTGGAGCACACAGAGCACCAGGGACAGGTAAGTATGATTTTTTTTTGTTCTTTTCACCTTCCCCGGCCTCATTGCAGAAACCCGTAATTCCTTTAAACCCCCTTTAAGCCTGTGCCCGCAACTAAAGATGGGTATACATGTCTAATAGATGTTGGATGACCTGGCAAAATTTGTTTTAGTTTCATTATAAGATAAACCAAAAGTGCTATTGGTAGTGTGTAACACTTGGATGTAGTCCCTTTCTACCAGGACCACCATCATCCACAACTGAACTAATGTCAGTAACTGGTCATTGTAAGGAGCGTTCCTCATGTTACCATCTTAATTTCTAGAGATGAGCAAGTAGTACTCGATCGAGTAGGTATTCGATCAAATACTACGGTATTCGAAATACTCGTACTCGATCGAGTACCACTCGCTGTTCGAATGTAAAAGTTCGATGCAGAACCAGCATTGATTGGCCGAATGCTATACAGTTGGCCAATCAACGCTGGTTCTTCTCCTACCTTTAGAAGTCTTCTCCGTGCAGCTTCCCCGCGGCGTCTTCCAGCTCTTCATTCACTCTGCCAGGCATCGGGCCTGGGCAGAGCCGACTACGCATGTCCACTTGTAGTGCCCGATGCCTGGCAGAGTAAATGACGAGCCGGAAGACGCCGCAGGGACGCTGCACGGAGAAGACTTCTCAGAGGATCCAGCCCGACCCTCACTCGTGGACTTGGTAAGTATAATTTGATCCAACGTTGCCTAACCCTGAAACGAGCATTTTTCCCCCATAGACTATAATAAGATTCGATATTCGATTCGAGTAGTCGAATATTGAGGGGCTACTCGAAACGAATATCGAACCTCGAACATTTTACTGTTCGCTCATCTCTAGTAATTTCCATTTCTTGTTTTTTTTTATTGACATCGTTCTGACTGCCCCTATCTGTGAATCAGGTCAGCTTTGGTCAGATTTTTATCACAGCAAATACAAGACTAGTAATAAAACTCAAGAATACTGAAGATATTTTTTGATCTCATACGGTCAGCGTTTCACCCCATGCGAAGGGAAAAGCCATGTTTGTAAAGTCTATATGATGGTATACTATAATCCCAAGCCACAGGCGCTCCCTTTGACAATGTTTTATGTAGTTGTACAATGTAATGAGAAGAGTCCTTATGCCTCGAGAAAAATATATTGTATGTCTTAGTATGTGGAATATGATGGGTTCTGTATACTTCCATGGGAGCTATATTATGTATCCAAATGTGGGCATGAATCTTGTTTGGCAGTCCTACCATGTTCTGGTAGAAGGCTCAAGTAGCATGGTATATAGTGAGTATCCACAATTGGGAAAATAGTTAATGGAGGATTTAGATATTGATGACCTATCCTTAGGATCTTTCACCAGTATAAGGTCAATAGATTGGTACCCAGTTGATATCAGGAGCTGCATCCACTCCATCCATTGTGTATTGGGCATTCTTACTTATTGAGCCACTGAATGTGTCTGCTTCTGGCTCTGTACACTGTGCTGGTTCCAGATATCAGATGATTGGTGGGGGTGCTATGTGATGGAACACCAACATTCCGATTCTAAAGAGGGATCATCAATATCCAAATTCCAAAAGCTCCCTCAACACCTAAAGACGATGCCGCATCTAGTAACAGATTGGATTGTTCCGGTTTAGCCCTCCTGTATCCTGCAGACAGGTGGGTAAGTAATAGACTTTGCTCTCGAAATGTCACATCCATATTCAAGTATATGTCAATGTTATTCCATTAATACACCGAAGACAGACCACAGCTGGTGAATTACGAAGAAGACCTCTGAACAATGACGGCTCCTCCCGCAGTCGAATGCTAACATTTTCAAACAATACCCGAGGTTGCGTCTATAAAAGAAATGAGGGTCGTTGTGGTATGTTAATTAGGGTAATATGATATGACAGTGAGATATCTCATATGTACATAGGAATACCTACATCATTCATCAGGCCCCAATATAAGTCATCATTTAGTGACACTTAATTATAAGACCGGGAACGTTGTCCAAGATTTCCTCTTACTGGTCTTCCGATGGCCGTGATGTGCAGCAATTATCCTGAGTAATTAGATCTAATCTTGATTAAAATGCCCTTGAGATTGCCTGCTCCTTAACTGGAAATGTTACATCATACGTCTAAAGTAAGAAGAAGATTAAATAGCTGGATGTGCCATTTATCTTATGACAACAGACTCTGAATATGGTCGAAGCTACGAAGAGTAAATAAGAAATGTAAACAAATTTACCAAAATTTTGTCTTATGGTGAAATCTGGCTACGACTACTGACTATGCCTGGAGACATAATCTATACAACATGTTGGCTTAGTGGTTATTACTAGAGATGAGCGAACACTAAAATGTTCAGGGTTCGAAATCCGATTTGAACAGCCGCACACTGTTCGACTGTTCGAACGGGTTTCGAACCCCATTATAGTCTATGGGGGGAAATGCTCGTTTCAGGGGTACGCAACATTCGATCAAATTCTACTTACCAAGTCCATGAGTGAGGGTTGGGCTGGATTCTTCTCCCTGCGCAGCTTCCCCGCGTCCTCTTCCGGCCTTGAATTCACTCTACTAGGCATAGGGCCTGGGCAGAGCCGACTGCGCATGCCCGCACTACAAGCGGACATGCGCAGTCGGCTCTGCCCAGGCCCGATGCCTGGCAGAGTGAATTCAGAGCCGGAAGAGGATGCGGGGAAGTTGCGCAGGGAGAAGACTTCTAAAGGTAAGAGAAGAACCAGTGTTGATTGGCAATATATAGCATTCGGCCAATCAACGCTGGTTCTGCATCGAATCTTGACTTCGAACAGCGAGTAGTACTCGATCGAGTACGAGTATTTCGAATACCGTAGTATTCGATCGAATACCTACTCTATCAAGTACTACTCGCTCATCTCTAGTTATTACTAGACATGAGCGAGTAGTATTTGATCGAGTAGGTATTTGATCGAATACTACCATATTCGAAATATTCATACTCGATCTAATACTACTCGCTATTCGAATGGAAAAATTCGATGCAGAACCAGCGTTCATTGGCCGAATGCTATACAGTTGGCCAATCAACGCTGGTTCTTCTCCTACCTTTAGGATTCTTCTCCATTTTCTTGTAGTTCGGGCATGCGCAGTCGGCTCTGCCCAGGCCCGGTGCCTGGCAGAGTGAATTCAGATGTAACATCTCTGCCTGTTCGGGCCTCTGCGCCACCCTCTGCTCACATGCTGCGGCGCCGGAGGCGTGTGCAGTTTGACAATCTGCTTAATGTTTTTAGTTGCACTGTGTGAACACGGCTCTAGTCCTTAATTGGATTTGCACCACACCCGTCTTCTGCCAAGGTTGCCTCTGTTCATTAAGTGGTTAATCTGTCTTGCCTGTGATTGACAGCTTTTCTTCCTGTCAGGTTCAGGGCGGGTTCTTCCTTCCCTATTTAGTCTTGGCTCACAGTCACACTGGTGCCGGTTATTGCCCTAGCTTTCTGGTTTTTCTTGCTGTTATATTACTTGTACTCCAATCCTTGACCTCTGGCTTTCCTACTGACTATTCTCTTGACTCCGATTTGGCACTGCATCGCTCTCTTGTTACCGAACCCTGGCTACCTGACCTCCCTTTGTTGTTGTACGTCTTGTCTGCGTTTTGTGTTTCACGTATTCAGGGAGGGATTGTCTTCGTGGTTGTCGCCTATTACTTAGGATAGGGTCTGGCAATAGGAAGGGCAAGCGGGGGGCTTCAGTTTAGGGCTCACTGTCCCTTGTGCCCCTCCCTCCAGGGTTCACCAGCAGCTTCTGGGGAATTACCATCTGGCTATTCCCTAACATCAGAGCTGGAAGACACCGCGGGGACGCTGCAAGGAGAAGACTGCTCGGAGGATCCAGCCCGACCCTCACTCGTGGACTTGGTAAGTATAATTTGATCAAACGTTGCCTACCCCTGATACGAGCATTTCCCCCCCATAGAGTATAATAGGGTTCGATATTCGATTCGAGTAGTCGAATATTGTGGGGCTACTCGAAACGAATATCGAACCTCGAACATTTTACTGTTCACTCATCTCTAGTTATTACTTGTCTTGTTTCATTGGGGTTGAAGGTTTGAATCTAGCCAAGAGCAACATCTACATGTAGTTTGTATGTTCTCCCCACGTTTCTCAAAAAAAGAACTTATGGCTGGTTCATTTGGAACTTTGTATTTACTTAGAATATTAGAATTTGTAGCTGAATACATTTTTGATTCTGTTCCATCACATCTTTTGACCCTCTAAAAACTGGTTCTTATGTTACATCTAAAGAGATTTCGGTCTCTAAGACTGTTGCCCATACAAGTCCACAGTTCCCCTCTTCTTGGAATTCCAAAAATTTTGGCATCATCCTTGATCTGGGGGATACGACTACTTGTGTTGGATACACAAAAAGTTTGAGGCTTTAATAGGTCAATAAAGTGCTTATTTTACCAAAATTATAAAAAAAAAATAATTTCCAAAATGCTGATAATTCATAGGAAGATCTTTGGAGGTCCTTGTCCAAGTTTGTAGAATTACTTCCATTTTTTGCCAAATTTAAGGCTTTCAATTTAAAAGAAATGATGGGCACAATCGCCAAGTAACAGGACAAGCCAACTCTCCATGACTCTTCTCCAACACGTTGAACTTCCAAGGCCAAACATGTTTATTCTCAGCATAACATGTCACTGTACACTGGTCCTATGTTCAACATGGACTAATAGTTCTACATTAACCCAAGGGGTCATCTCCTTCAGCCCTAGCAGACAGTATTGTGGTTAAACCAAATTTTGTGGTCATGCCCTGGAGATGTAAGGGAGACCGTCAGAAGACTAGGCCATCATTCTTACCATTAGGTTGTCTCATCAAGTCAAACCTTTTTCCATATGCCTAAGTTAGATTCAGTGATTAAAGGTATTGTCATAATCAGACAATCCCTTTAAAGGGATTCAACCATTAAAAACCTTTTTTCTGTGGATAAGACGTCGGAATAGCCTTTAGAAAGGCTATTTGTCTCTTACCTTTAGATGGTATCTCTGCCGCGCCGTTCCTTAGAAATACCAGTTTTTACCGGTGTGTAAATTAGTTCTCTCGCAGCGCTGAAAATGCGATGAGGGCGTCCCCACTGCTGCTCGAGAACAGGATCCTGCGACGCCTCTGTCTTCTGCTGGATCCTCCCCGTCTTTCTTCGGTGGTGTCACCTCTGACGTCTGCGCAGTTGGCTCAGCCAGTGAGACACTAGTAGAGCCGACTGCGCATGCTGGCCAGTGGGGATAGTTCCGAGGCCGCAATTGCGCGCATGCGCAGTCAGCTCTACTAGTGTCTCACTGGCAGAGCCAACTGCACAGGCATCGGAGGTGACGTCGCCGAAGAAAGACAAGGAAAGAAGGGGAGGATCCAGCAGAAGATAGAGGCAATGCAGGATCCTGTTCTCGAGAAGCAGTGGGGACGTCTTCATTGCATTTTCAGCGCTGGGGCCCGCACCCATCGCTGCAAGAGAACTAATTTACATACCGGTAAAAACCGGTATTTCTAAGGAACGGTGCGGCGGAGATCACATCTAAAGGTAAGAGACGAATAGCCTTTCGACGTCTTATCCACAGAAAAAAGGTTTTTAATGGTAGAATCCCTTTAAGTAACCCCTTAAAGGGACTGTCTGACTATAACAATACCTTTAATCACTACACATGGATAGATGAAACCAACAATTACCAACCCTTCCAGCCCAAAATAGTGGGGAAAGATAAGACGAACAAGCAGAAGTCACTATTTTGAGTTCTATAATGGAGTCCAGTCTACTCTGGGTAGCCTAGAAATGGTAGATAAGGATGATGGGTTATGGGGGAACATTCTGTGCAGCCTCAATAATGCTATTCGTTACTTCTAAATTTATACCATCTTCTTCCCATTTGATACATTCATAAAGGCCATGAGAACATGTTCCTGAGCCGGGGAGTAGGTCTCTTTATTACACACGTCTGACTCACAAGTTCTGTCATTGTTTCCGAGAAATGTTCCAATAGCCAGAAAGTGGATCCCAGCTGGGCCCTTGTCTCAGCGCCTTTTATGTTGCTAGGCAGAATAAAGCTTTCCTTTTATCGGATTTATACGCAAGTGCTTGGCTTTTTAACTCATTTGTGGCAGAAACAAACATCCAGTGTCTTACATGTTTAACATCTTGAATATTAGAGTCGGTAAATGTTGCTTTTAAGGATTTAAGGTGAATCTGTCGGAGGATTTCTGTTGCCTTATCTGAGAGCAGGATATGATAGAGCGAGAAAAATTGAATGCTGTGGTATATAGGTTTATATGACTTAAAGCTAAACTAATACTAAATCCAATAGGACTTGTAGAAGAAAGTCCTGATTACCCCGCCCTCACAGGATGATTGACAGCGAGATTGCCCTGCCTTTACAGTATGATGAACAATACTCCTGATTACCCGCCCAACACAGTATGACAAACAATGATTCCTTATTTCCCCACCCACACTGGATGATTGGCAGTGAGTGTCCTAATTACCCCACCCATGCAGAGCAATTTACAGTGAGAGTCCTGATTACCCCGCCCACACAGGATGATTGTCAGCAAGAGTCTGATTACGCCACCCACACAGGATGATGAACAGTACTCCTGATAACCCCGAACACAGGATGATGAACAGTACTCCTGATAACCCCGAACACAGGATGATGAACAGTGATTCCTTATTACCCCGCCCTCACAGGATGATTGACAGCGAGATTGCCCTGATTGCCCTGCCTACACAGGATAATGAACAGTGCTCCTGATAACCCGCCCAACACAGGATGACAAATAGTGATTCTTTATTACCTCGTACACTTATTATGATTGACAATAAGTATCCTAATTTCCCCGCCCACACTGGATGATTGACAGTGAGATTCCTTATTATCTCACCCAGAGATAACGGGTTACAGTGAAAGTCCTGATTATTCTGCTCATAAAGGATGATGGACAGAGAGTTCTACTGTAATTATCCCACCCACACAGGATTATGGACAGGGAGAGTCCTAATTACCCCACCCACACATAGTGATTTACTGTGAGAGTCCTGATTACCCTGACCATACAGGATTATGGCAGTGAGTTTTGACTACCCCGCCCACACTGGATGATTGCCAGTGAGAGTCCTAATTACCCCACCCACACTGGATGATTGACAGTGAGAGTCCTGATTGTCCCGTCCACACAGGATGATTGACAGTGAGAGTCCTAATTACCCCACCCACACTGGATGATTGACAGTGAGAGTCATAATTGCCCCACCCACACTGGATGATTGACAGTGAGAGTCATAATTACCCCACCCACACTGGATGATTGACAGTGAAAATCCTGATTACCCCACCCACACAGGATGATTGCCAGTGAGAGTCCTTATTACCCCACCCACACATAGCAATTTACAGTGAGAGTCCTCCTTAGCCTGCCCGTAAAGGTTGATGGACAGAGAGTCCTAATTACCCCACCCACACTTAGTGATTTACTGTGAGAGTCCTGATTATCTTGCCCAGTCAGGATTGTGGACAGTGAGTTTTGACTACCCTGCCCACACTGGATGATTGCCAGTGAGATTCCTAGTTATCCCGCCCATACTGGATGATTGCCAGTGAGAGTCCTAATTACTCCACCCACACTGGATGATTGCCAGTGAGATTCCTAGTTATCCCGCCCATACTGGATGATTGCCAGTGAGAGTCCTAATTACTCCACCCACACTGGATGATTGCCAGTGAGAGTCCTAATTTCCCTCTGGCAGTAAGTATTTAGGTTCCCTATAGTGCCACAGGCAAAGTGAAGCATTACATTTTCCTCATTTATGTCAATGGTTTGCCCATGTAATGCAGAACAAGACGGGTCCTCCAGAGATATACTCTTTGTCACTGCTCTCCACTCTGGTCAAGAGATGAGGAACCTGAAAAGAGAACATCTATTATCGCCTAATAGGTTGTATAAAAATACTACGAAGACTGGCAGTGGTTAACTCCAGAACCAAGGGAACATCCCAGTCTTTTCATGGAGTCATCATTACCAGTTGACCTTCTATCTTCCTACCAGTTTCTGACCAGTTTTTACATTTCAGAGGATTATCTGGGCTCTGTTTAATGGAGAACTCAAAGTCAAAATAATTAAATCTGTAACACTATAATGTCATAAATTTGAGCTGGGCGGTCAGAGTCGTGAGTAGAGGGGACCCTGGTAACAAAATAAAATGTGCCACCAATCAATGAGACAACGTCGTTCTTCCCCCACTTTATAGCTTTTCCTGTAGACATGACCTATTTTCATCCACTAAGTGATTGCAATTTATCTTCATCATGAAAATAAACAATTAATATATGCAATGAGCAAACTAGACAAGCCAATTATCTTAATCAAGAGCCAACTTTATGGGCTTCTAAAAGACTGTGAACCAGACATCAAAAGCATCAAGTCGGGAGAGAGGACCAAATGAGTCTATTTGCAGATATGTTAAGTTGATGGCTTTATATAGAACTAAAGACAATGGGGTACATTGGGAACCCCCTCCCCCCATTATTGTTATATAACCCATTGTGAGTAGAGTTACCTGATATCTAGTGTCAGTCTCAGGTACAACAAAGATGGTGGGCCTTGGGCCATGACACTGAATTAATGGAACTAGTTGGTGTTATGGATAATATTGGACTTCTAGAAGTAAACATTGACCAAATGGACTGCATTTTTAACAACCATTAGGTTAAGGATCTTCTCTACTGTCCTGAATGGCACCTTGGTTGACCAGTTTTTGAAAGAAATCATTTACTACTTCAGCTTTTCACTTGCTTTAGTAATGTTCCTTTTAAGAAACTCCTTGTCTATGTTGTCCCATCTCAAGGATCCTATCTATACTGGTAGATCATGTTAATTGAAGCCTTTTTTCTAAATATATTGCTTTAGAAATTCTGCTTTGTTTGTCTGCTATGTGAACTTATTCCTCCCATTGTTTACATTATGTTGCTATAATCACAGACCTGGGAGACAGGACCGAAAGGAGAATCCGTTCAGGTAATTGTTGTTTGCCCAGTCTGTTATCTCTCTATGTAAACACACAGATAACACTGAGTCCTTTCTGTACAAGAATCTGCAGATTATCTGACCTGCAGAAGTGTTGTTTGTCCCGTTCAGCAGGAAGGAGCGGGAGGGAGAGAGAAGCAGACACTGCATACAGCCTGGCTGAAAGGCTGAGATGGGAGAACCCCTGTTAAATTGAACTTTTTAGATGATTTATGCCGCTTGACTCTAGCTGAAAACAGCATATAAAAAGGGATTAGAAGCTGAGCACTGTGCTATGTAGATTTATATAAGAGAGGAGAGAATGGGTTTATAATGAGCCAGATATATTTCAAAATTTACCAAAATGTCAGGTTTATCGGGCACAAAAATTTTGGGGGGTTGCACATTTACTAATCGGACCTCTCAGTATAATAATATGAGGAACAGGGGAGATGTAGGAAAATTATTAATGCTGATCCTTACCCTCCTTCACCTCTCCTAGTCTCCCTTGCGACATCTGGTGTTCTTTCCAACGCGTTTTCCAGCCTCTTCCTGCCTCATCGGTGATGTCAGAAGCCCAGATGACTGGAATTCCTGTGATTGGATCTTAGCGGTCAAATGGGGTAGGTTCATGTCGTGACACTTTGGCACAAGCATCATACATCAATGCCCCCTCAATGACCACTAAGGCCTGGAGATATGGACATTAGAAATGAGCGAGTAGTACTCGATCACGTAGGTATTCGATCAAATACTACGGTATTCGAAATACTCGTACTCGATTGAGTACCACTTGCTATTCGAATGTAAAAGTTCGATGCAGAACCAGCATTGATTGGCCGAATGCTATACAGTCGGCCAATCAACGCTGGTTCTTCTCCTACCTTTAGAAGTCTTCTCCGTGCAGCTTCCCCGCGGCGTCTTCCGGCTCTTCATTCACTCTGCCAGGCATCGGGCCTGGGCAGAGCCGACTGCGCGTGCCCGCTTGTAGTGCGGGCATGCGCAGTCGGCTCTGCCCAGGCCCGATGCCTGGCAGAGTGAATGAAGAACCAGAAGACGCCGCGGGGACGCTGCAAGGAGAAGACTGCACGGAGGATCCAGCCCGACCCTCACTCATGGACTTGGTAAGTATAATTTGATCGAACGTTGCCTACACCTGAAACGAGCATTTTCCCCCCATAGACTATAATAGGGTTCGATATTCGATTTGAGTAGTCGAATATTGAGGGGCTACTCGAAACGAATATCGAACCTCGAACATTTTACTGTTCGCTCATCTTTAATGGACATCACCCAGGACATGGCTGGAGGTACATTGGACACCTCAATGGAGCACAGAGGAGATGAGGAGAGGTGAGTTATGAGTATTGTTTGTCACCCTCCGATTATTATACTTTGAGGTCTGACCTCAGAGAAGGTTCACTTAGGTTCCTTATGGCTTCCATCTGGCCCTCTGACTCACTCTGATGTTTTTTGAGCCCTACTAAGTGTTCCATTCTATCACTCGGACCCCCTACATTCTTTCCCCCTTGGTAGTGTAGAACGTCTTGTTCCGTAACAGCCGGTGGTCTACTTTTGCCTTTTTATCTGGATTAAAGTGATACCGTTCTATTGATTACGTCCAATTATACACAGTATGTTCTGCGCGGTATCTAAGGACGGTATAAAACAAGGAGAAGAATGTCAGCCTCCTAATCTTCTGTCAGCTGCCAAAGAAAATCATTTTGGGTTATGACGACCTTAATTATCTTAACACTCCCAAGAAACAACTCGTAACGTTCTGTCAGAGCCCGGCATTGTACATGAAGCTATTTTACTGCCGCGCTATAGTCAGACTCCGTGGGGGGGCCGAGACTTTAAAATACTTCTTCTGAATAATCCTGGAGAATTACTGGTATTAAACCCATCAGAAGATTGGACTAAATCATAGGGTTTGGGTCAGTTATACATGAATGGTAGAGATCCAAATATAGGAATGATGACAACACTGACTGTTGGGACTGGAGGTGAAGTCAATGGAGGTAAAAGATTATTCTTCACTTGACCCATCGTCTTCAGGTCAATCCTTAGCGGAAATGTGCTTTTCTTTGAAGAGTTGCGATCATACGCTTTAAGACATCGCCGATTCATCTAAAGAAATTGAAGAACCAAGTGACACTACAGATCAGGTCAACGGGAGTGGAACGTTTTTTGATCTCTACTTCCTGAAAATTTATACAGAAAGGAATCAGACAAGTCACAATGAGAATGCGAAAGCCGATGTTTAATATCTTATTTCTAGGCCAAGATAAGATCAATTACAGTTACAGGTCCGAAGCCTGAGGCTGCACTACTGACAGAGTCTGGTGATCACGTCTCACTTTTTTATCTCTGTTTTGTCCAACACTCCTTTGATTTATTAGCTTGAAAATATTTATGAGAGGGGTTTACATGAAGGAGGGAGGATATTAACATCTATTTGACCCTTTGCTTTCTGTTGAATTCCATCGAGCACACAATCCTCCTTTACATTACTGTATCTCCCAAAGATAGACCCATCCCATTCAAATAGTGGATGGAATCCATATAGAAGGTTTAGATAATCCATGCCCAAGACCTTCTAATCACACATGACAACTCATCCATTTTCCTGGGATTCGTCATGTCCTAGGATGTACCGCCATTTGGGTTTTTCTGGGAAATCCTCCATCGATTTACAAATTTATTCCATTTACATTTTTTATTTAATCTTCCCTCGGTCTCCAACTCAGGTCCTTGTGTATGAGGGGCAAGGATCGTCATAGTTGAGACAAAGGCCCAACTACTTTCAATGAGAGTTGCCATTTTTGCTAAAGTATACCATATATACTCGAGTATAAGCCGAATTTTCAGCCCAGTTTTTGAGCTGAAAAAGCCCCCCTCGACTTATACTCAAATCAGCAAAAAAAAAAATATATATATACATTTTTTAGGGGGGGGGGGGTCTATGACCAGCCACAATATTAATGTATAGAATATCCCATAAAATAGTACAAAAAAAAAAAAAAAAAAAGATTTAAGAAAAATAAAAAATAAACGTTCTAAGGGCTCGTTCACACGGTGTAACGTGCCGCGAGATTTGGCACGTGTACGCCGCGTGACCCTTTGCGTGTCGTACACACTCCCATTGAATAAATGCACGGCCGCAAACTAGCGCGGCGCATACGATCCCCGCTCCCATTGAACTCAATGGGAGCGTGTACGGCACGCAAAGGGTCACGCGGCGTACACGTGCCAAATCTCGCGGCACGTTACACCGTGTGAACGAGCCCTAAAAGTTGTAAATCCCTCCTTTCCCTAGAATACATACAAAAGTAGAAAATTACTGTGAAACGCACACACATTAGGTATCCCTGTGTCTGACAGTGCCCGGTCTACTGAATATAGGGGATCTGCAGTGCTCCTGTTCCGTCGGGAAGGGGTTAATAGGAGCACTGCAGATCCCCTATATTCAGCCAGACTGAATTCCAAGTGGGGGAAAAACCCCAGTCCTCAAACTCAGGGAAGGGGCAGACAGACAACCAAAACACCCCCTCCCCTCCCCCAGCAACTACTGCACCCAAAAACTCCGACCATTTTAATTTTTAAAATTTTCCAGTAGCTGCTGCATCCCCCCTCGGCTTATACTCGAGTCAATAAGTTTCCCCAGTTTTTCATGGTAAAATTAGGGGCCTTGGCTTATATTCGGGTCGGCTTGTACTCGAGTATATGTAGTAGCTTGTTTTTAATAATTCCCCTGGCGCCCCTATAATAATACTATAAGTTCTGTTCCATTTCCTCTCGCACTCCGAGCACATACCAATAGGATAGTTGGATTCTTATGTTGGCGTTTCTGTGTATGGAGTCTATAAGGCTGTGGGGCCATCAATCTCTATAAATAATGGTCTTGCCTTGGTGTGACCCTAATTTTATGGTCAAAACACTAAAAAAAAAATAGATTCACTAATCAGCAATGATCACCTGAATTATCATAATCTGACAGGGGAAGCAAGGAGCGAAAAAGGGTCATGTGATCAGGCGCTCTACCGGAGCCATCGCTTACAGAATTGATCGGACTATTCACAGCCCCGGACACATTATATTAATGGTAAATAATGTTATTTAAAGGGCTCATCACTAAGTCACTTAAAATAATACATTGATTTCCCATATAGTATTCTTCAGGCTTTATGGACATTTTATGTCGGCTATCGATTGGTTTCAAGCAAGATGGCGGCCTGGATGTGTTACGGGAGCGATAGTTCTGCTACCAAGGCTATTACATTAATTGCAATTAGGTTAAGTGCTGTGTTTTCTTTTCCAGAGCAACATTCAAAGGAGTTTACCGAGGACTCTTACAACCTGGTATGAGAAGCCACGTATATCTTCTTTACGTCTATGTACATTGTAATCTCGGAATTTGTTTATGATCTGATTTTTCTTACTCTTTTTCCATTGTTCAATGTAAAGCAGAATCAAACACTGGAGAGATGTGGTTTTGGACCATAATGACATAAGTTAAAATGTAAAATCTTTGATCTATCATTGACCATCCAGAATCCCAAAAATAGACAGATAGATAGATAGATAGATAGATAGATAGATAGATAGATAGATGATAGATAGATAGATAGATAGATAGATAGATAGATAGGAGATAGATAGATAGATAAGATAGATAGGAGATAGATAGATAGATAGATAGATAGATAGATAGGAGATAGATAGATAGATAGATAGATAGATAGATAGATAGATAGATAGATAGGAGATAGACAGATAGATAGGAGATAGATAGATAGATAGATAGATAGATAGGAGATAGATAGATAGATAAATAGATATGTTTATTAGATCTATTTTTCCCACTCGCTATTGTTCTTTTGTTTTCTCACTCACTTTCCATTTCTCACTTGCTGCCTCTTGACAACTGAAATTCACAGGGCAATTAGGTATTCATTATTTATAGCAACTTAGTAATTACAAGCTACTGTGGAAGAAACACATAGCAATGAATTAAGAGAAAAAAAAATACAGAAAAGGCAGATAGTTATTGTACTTTCATTAGATAGGCAGATAGAAGCCATAGATATGAGATAGAGAGAGAGAGAGAGAGAGAGAGAGAGATGATAGATAGATAGATAGATAGATAGATAGATAGATGATAGATAGATAGATAGATAGATAGGAGATAGATAGATAGATAGATAGATAGATAGATAGATAGATAGGAGATAGATAGATAGATAGATAGATAGATAGATAGAGAGATAGGAGATAGATAGATAGATAGATAGATAGATAGATAGATAGATAGATAGATCGATAGGAGATAGATGATAGATAGATAGGAGATAGATAGATAGATAGATAGATATATAGATAGATAGAAGATAGATAGATAGATAGGAGATAGATAGATAGATAAAAGATAGATAGATAGATAGATAGATAGATAGATAGATAGATAGATAGATAGGAGATAGATAGATAGATAGATAGATAGATAGGAGATAGATAGATAGATAGATAGATAGATAGAGAGATAGGAGATAGATAGATAGATAGATAGATAGATAGATCGATAGATAGATCGATAGATCGATAGGAGATAGATGATAGATAGATAGGAGATAGATAGATAGATAGATAGAAGATAGATAGATAGGAGATAGATAGATAGATAAAAGATAGATAGATAGATAGATAGATAGATAGATAGATAGATAGATAGGAGATAGATAGATAGATAGATAGATAGATAGATAGATAGATAGGAGATAGATAGATAGATAGATAGATAGATAGATAGATAGATAGGAGATAGATAGATAGATAGATAGATAGATAGATAGGAGATAGATAGATAGATAGATAGATAGATAGATAGATAGATAGATGGATGGATGGATAGATAGATAGATAGATAGATAGATAGATAGATAGATAGATAGATATGAGATAGATAGATAGATAGATAGATAGATAGATTTTAGTGGTGACTGATCTCTGGATAATTTTGGAGCTATAATTTCAGGGGTCTTGTACTTGTACCACACATGTGATAATTAAGCCGTTCCCTTCTAACCTCCCATTTCTTGCACTTTTTCACTTCATTTAGCAGGATCCCCTTAATAACATTACAGTTCAGAGAGGGTTGAATCAATGCGTCTAATGAGATCTGGATGGATGTGGAAGGTATATTAAGCCTGCCGCTGTATCGCCGAGCTCGTGCCACCATGACGAACTGTTTGCCTTCAAGGATCAGGGTTGACCGAGGGCAATACAATATTTTCTAGCCCCTTTGGCTAATCATTGTGCATATGATTCTGCAGGAGACTCCATTATATCTGTCAACAATAGAAAATTCCAGGTTATCAGATTTACCAGAATAAAAAAACGCTGGTTTAAAGGAATTGCACGGCATTTTCCAGAGTATATAATGTTCTGTGTACAGGTGTATAGAACGCCCCTTACTTATATGTATATCTTCCCTCCCTATACAATCTCTAGGAATATACCACTTATTTTTCTGTTTTCCACAATGTATCTGAAATATCAAGCCTGGAACAGGTATGGTCTACAGCAGAGATTCTAGATGGCAGCCATGGGACTGCAAAAAATGTTTCTCTGGTCCCACCGATATATTGCCCATCACATTTCTTGTCTAGTTGTTCATAAAAGATTTCCGTCACCCAAAACCAGCCCATCGACCCAACCCCACTATAGATAGCACCATTGCTGAGATATCGTTGCTCCAAAAACGATTCACAAGAGACAAACACCTTTTGATTCAGGTGACCCTAAACTATCTTTAGTGGGAAGGGGTTGATGGGCTGGTTTTTGGTGACGGACACCTTTTAAGAACAAGTAGACAAAGAATTACATGGGGTAACTCAGAAATATGTCTGTGGGGCCAGAGAAACATCTTTTTGTAGTCCCATGGCTTAAGGTAGACCATGACTGTTTCAGGTTATCTCAAGATATGGAAATCTTAATGGCAAGTAGAGTAAAGGTGCTGGGTGAAATTCTACATGCCATCATCTGTGGTGAGACAGATTCCATCAAGTCAACCAATTCCATCGAAATTGGTGGGTTTGGCTGACTTTTCTCTTATGTGTTTGGGGTTATAAGGCCTGACAGAGGGCAACTGTAAAATAATGGTGTAGTAGGGCTCAAAAATCCTCACTAGGAAATGGTCCAAATATCAATCTAAACATCAGTCTTCTCAACCACACCTCAAAAATACTCTGTTTTTACCCATTTACCCGGACTAACTGAAGCCATAAAGACAACCCATGTGGCCAAAGTCATATGATTGAGTCTATGAACCAGAGTGCTCTGGGGTACTCAAGTTCTCCATTCTACATGGCCTGTTATTTATTGGAATGGCCACCATGTATCACTCCATATAACCTTCTATGGGAGAGATATCACTGATGTCAGGAGTCAGACCTGTGCTCATCAGCTGATTCCTGCAACGGCTCATGAGGTTGTCTGTGATTCGGAAGGGATGTCTTCATCATAACATTTTTGTACTCCTGTTCAATATGGCCCCCTTTCTCCAGCTACAAGACCAACATAAAGTTGTCTTAAACTACTAAATGTCTACCAAGTGTTGGGATTTCTTTTCACTTCGACACACCCTCTCCGATCCCAGGCACCCATGAATCAGGTTCTCTACATACATCTTAGATTACGTATTCCCCCACGACTCGTAGGCCTCTTATTACTTTCCATCCAAGGAAGTACTCACTTATTACCGATGTGTGCGCCTTGAAGCGATTGTGCTTTGTTCCCCCACTCCTAAAGAAGCTCAGTTGATAAATGTGCCCTCCACCTTTCTAATAGGGAATCTCAACCCTGCAGAATTTTTGTGACTTTGATTTTCAAAACAATTTAAAAATTTTTTTGTTTTGGTGCCATGTTGATACGGTGTATGGGTCAAACCATAAATCTACGAGGACCTTCTCCCTGTTGTCTATTCCTTCACTGATGTTCAGAATCAATTTGTAGCTCTTACCCTGTTAACACATTTGTAGGCATAAAACACCAATGATTTTTTGTTTTCCATTTGCCTCCTGCATGTTCAATTACCATCAAGTCAGTTTTCATAAAATATTGATTTAATAACATCAAATTAATTACAGCAGGTCTGTTAAATGCCACGGAATTGATGGATATTTGTAATATCACCCACAGCCTACCAGACGGAGGTTCTCTATCATCTAATCGTCTCATTGACCCTTCCCCACCTCCCGTAGCCTTTGCTCAAAAGAAGAATAAAGATGATGCAACTGAGAAATCACAAGGTTCATGTTCTTCACTCTTAGATGATCCCTATTAGATTGGATACGAGTGAGTTACGATATAAAACACCACGGGGGAAAAAAAAAATATGAAAAAAAAATTGTAAGCTGTTAAATTAATTGGTATAAGTTGTCAACCCTACTTGTAGCTCAGAGCCATAATGAATTGGAGATGTTTTTGTACGAGTCATACCGGTAAAATCCATTTTCCACTAGGAAATGAGAAAGAATTCACCTCAGTTGATGAGTTAATTAAAGAAAATGCTGTAAAGTCTAATAAGCCACGGCTTTAAAGGGAAAAGTGAATGAAAAAAAAATTGAGCTAATTTTTTTTTTCTTTTTTCAGTTTGCTAGGAAGGATCTAAAAATATTCAGATTGGTTTCGAACAACTTAAGTTTGTGAGAGTCAGGGGACAACCTTCTTAACACTTTGTTACATTTGAAAAACTTCCATAAAAATTCAAAAATTCTATTCAAATTGAACTTAAGACAGAGATCAGCAAAAACGTCTTGAAGGATCATGGTGGCAAAGGTGAGAGAGAGAGGTGGGGAAGGTCTTAAATGAACTTTGGGTCTTTCTATATAAAGCTGTTATGGATCATTGATTGCTGCTTATTAGGGTTGAGCGATCGTGTTCGGAAAAGATCGGATTCCGATCGGTGATCGAGAAAATTTCACGATCGCGATCGGAATTCCGAACACGATCTTTTTATGTGGGATCGAGATCGGTGATCTTTTCCCACAATGCTTTGCTTAGCCTTCACACTGAGTATACGCTGTATACTCAGTGTGAAGGCTCCGCTGCAGTTCCATAGGAATGAATGGAAGCAGTCGGCACACAGTCTTAACCCCCTGCGCGCCGGCTGCCTCCATTCATTCGAATGGGAGGCTAAACTAAACATCTCTAGTAGCTACTTACCTCTAGAGATGGCTGCTCCTGTGACCTCCTTCTTCTTGCCTCGCTGCCCCGCCTCCCAGGTTAGTGTTTAAAGCACTAGGTAGGCAGGGCTTGTGGCTTAGGATAGTGTGGGCGGGTACAGGGCGGGGAGACGTGATGTCTCCCCTCCCAGTACCCGCCCACACTCTCCTAATCCGCCCACACTCTCCTAACCTGGCAGGGAGGGGGCAGCAAAGGGAGAAGAGCAGCGTGGAGCGGCATCAAGGCAAAGCAGAAGGAAGGCACCGGGCACCGGACCAGCCATCTCTGGAGGCAAGTGGATTAAAAAAAATCCTCTGGCTACTTTAGTGATTCACTAAACAGCGTGGATTCTAACATTTGTTAGATTCCATGCTGTATAGTGAATAGGATTGCTTTTAAAATCCGATCTCTGATTAATAAAAAAATCCCATTGACTTGAATTGGGATTGGAATTGGGATCGAATGAAAAATGATCGGAAATCGGATTTTAAAATCGATCCTGAAAAGTCAAGATCGGCTCAACCCTAATGCTTATTCAACATCTCAGAATTTCCTAACACTCATACGGACCCTATACATTGACACATAGTCTCTAGATGTTTGCTCTTGGATGCATGGTGAGCCACCATATAGAGCCACCATGAGGTATTGTAGTTTCCCTAAATCAATGCCTCTATTAGGGTTGAGCGATTGAGATCGGAAAAGATCGGATTCCGATCAGCAATCAAGTAAATATCACAATCACGATCAAAATTCCGATCCTGATCTTTTCCAGCGGGATCGAGGTCGGAGGTTATCTCAAGATCGGCTCAACCCTAAAAGTGACTTTTCCCATAAAGAAGCATTGACTAGGTTGAAAGATCGGGATTGGAAAAGATTGGATTCCGATCAGCAATTGAGCAAATGTCATGATCGGGATCGGCTGGAAAATTATCGGAAATCGGATTTTAAAATCGATCCTGAAATCTCAAGATCGGCTCAACCGTAGCCTCTATAGGTGAACGAATTGTCATAGAATTTATAACAAATTTGTGGGCCAACATAAAAATAACCAAAATGGGTGAAATTTTATAGTAAATCATCACTTTAGCCAACCAATAACAGATCATCTAGAAAGTGTCAATTCTTTATTAATGAAAGAACGTTCCCAGAACATGTCCTCAACATTGTACAGGTATGGCCAAATGGAATGGTGGAAAAAGCCAAAGTGAACAAAACTGTGTATGCCAAGGAACGTTCATTCACCAGATGGTTACGTGGTCAACAATGAATTAACCACCTACTGCTAGCATGTATGTATGGCCACCTTTGCCTTCCACTGTTTTAGGGGTCACATATTTTCCCTTATAGATGTTGCACCATGAAAGTCATGCTTCAGTTTATTGAACCAGACCATAACCCATCTAATCCACCAATATTTTGAGAACCATTAAAAATACTCACTATACATAATGCTATGTACTGAAAGCCCAGGTGGTCCCATTCCAGGCATCTGGTCTATCAATCAATGGTCAAATTTTCATATACTCACTTTTGAGTCCCTTTCACTAGTCCACCCTATTCCATTTTTGAGTTTCTAGAAATGTGGAATTCAGCTAGATGTAGCCATTAAATATTTTCATGAGCTGAGATGTGTATGAGAGAATTTACTAGAAAACCTACTGGTGACCATGGAAGGTCTAAAACAAAAATTTTTTCCCCTATACCCTGTGCCTTGTTCGTGTGGCACCTTCTTAGTATCAGCAGTGATGTGATGGCCAGTGACGGAAACCACAGCAGTTGTAGGAGCTTCACCACTTCTGGCCTGGCCAGAACCAACAGTGAAGGCAATAGTGAATACACCGGCCTATTGAGGAGCTGGGGTAGATGAGTACAGGACCCTTACTTCTTGCTACCCGTCCAGAAGCAGTAGTGGAGGGAATATGGGATACGCCAGCTTATTGGGAAGTTGGGGATAGGCGAATACGAAAACCATATTTCTGACCCAACCAGAACCAGCAGTCGAGGGAATGGGGGAGATGCCGATCTAATGGAGAGCTGGAGGAAGATGAGTACGGGAGTATACACCTTATAGACCAGCCATAACCATCAGTGGAGGGAATAGGGGATGTGCCAGCCTATTCGAGAGCTGGGGAAGGGTGAGTACAGGAACCATACTATTTGAAGCCTAGACAGAACCAGAAGTGGGAGGAATGGGGGACATGTCACTCTAATGGAGAGCTAGGGGAAGGAGAGTATGGGATCCTTACTACTTCTAGCCCAGCCAGAATCAGCAGTGGAGAGAATATGGGAAACGCCAGCTTATTGGAGAGCTGGAGATAGGCGAATGTGGAAACCATGTTTCTGACCCAACCAGAACCAGCAGTTGAGGGAATGGGGGAGATGCCGGTCTAATGGAGAGATGGGGGAAGATGAGTATGGGAGCATACACCTTGTAGACCAGACAGAACCATCAGTGGAGGGAATAGGGGATGTGCCAGCCTATTCGAGAGCTGGGGATGAGAACCATACTATTTGAAGCCTAGACAGAACCAGAAGTGGGAGGAATGGGGGACATGTCACTCTAATGGAGAGCTAGGGGAAGGAGAGTACGGGATCCTTACTACTTCTAGCCCAGCCAGAATCAGAAATGGAGAGAATATGGTATATGCCAGCTTATTGAAGAGCTGGAGATAGGCGAATGCGGAAACCATATTTCTGACCCAACCAGAACCAGCAGTCGAGGGAATGGTGGACATTCCGGTCTAATGGAGAGATGGAGGAAGATGAGTATGGGAGCATACACCTTGTAGACCAGACAGAACCATCAGTGGAGGGAATAGGGGATGTGCCAGCCTATTCGAGAGCTGGGGGTGGGTGAGTACGGGGATCATACTATTTCAAGCCTAGCCAGAACCAGCAGTCAAGGAAATGGGGGACATGTCACTCTAATGGAGAGCTAGGGGAAGGAGAGTACAGGATCCTTACTACTTATAGCCCAGCCAGAACCGGCAGTGGAGGAAACAAGAGAAGCACTGGTCGAATGGAGATTTAGGAGTAGGCGAGTATAACTTTTTCAATTTATTTTTTTATTTTACGGCTTTTTTCCTGGCCACCAGTGTGGTTTTTTTTCCGGTTAGCCTGAAAAAACCCTTTCCATCTTCACGCTTTACTCCAACTCATAAAAGTATTTAACGGCCGAATTAAGTTGTTTTCCACATTCCTAGAAACTCAAGAAGTGGAATTACTTAAATCCGCCATCAAAAACAAATTGCGATTGGTTTGACCCCTCCATCTCAGAGCCGCATCCTCAGCTCTCTACCTCACAATAAACATTTCCAGATACATTAAAATCCGCAGTGTAACGGCTTCTCGCCTTTGATGCTATATAGCTCTATACAATTTCCTCCGTACACCACAGATTGCTAATTTGGTCAAAGACAGCTTTACTCTATTATATTTTTAAATCGACAATTAAGATAGGGCGATTGCGGTTCATTTACATACGGTAATTACCGACGCCTTCACAAAGCTCATTGTTTAAGCATTTCTATTGCTTAACCCATTCAAAGGACCGATGAATTGGACGGCATCAAAAAGCCTCACAGACGGAAGCCTGTTCATAGGGCCTCCGAAAAAAGTTGCTAATTAATTTTTTTTTTTATGATACCTTTTATACATCATCAATTTTTTTTTTTTTAGGAAGTTGAACCAGCGAAAGAAAAACTTTTCAGCTTTCATACGCCATATGCGATCAATTACAAAAACTTAATGGAATTTTTGTAAAACTTAAAAAAAAATAAGCAATTTCGTAAGAACAGATTGTTATTCATAATACAATGGGTTTAACCACAAGGCCGAGAGATGAAACGAGGCTATGGGGGATGGGGAAGGAGTGGATTCTTGGAGATGGCAATAACTCTCTCGGGTTTTTCTATTTCTAAAAATCGTACGGATGAAGAATTTTTGCAGCGGAAATTACAGTAGGGAATAGGATTTTTTTAAAAAGTCATTATTTTATAGAAGGGAAATTGTGTATTCAACGTTTAGGAGATGAGAAAAGAAAGAAAGAAAATTTATATAGATACATTAGCATTTCAGAATCTTATCCATGTCTTATTGGTATGCAAAATATATTTCAATTTATTTATTTATTTTCGTTTTGTCCTAAAAAAATTTTTTATTTTTTAATGTTATTATTTTATTTTTTTCTATCATAGTTTTATTACAGTTGTATTTATGTTTTCCATTTTGTTGTCTTTGGTTGCTTCATATTGGAGAAATGCTTCCTTCTTGTATTACCTATATCAAGACTGTAGTGCTCTTAACACCGAAATCCTGAAACGGTTATCAGAGTAGAGTGGTGGTGGTAGACAGAGAGGATCAGATTTGCTGAGCTCCACGAGAAGTTACTGGACCTTAGAAAGCAGATCACAAGACTGGTTTGGAGTACTAGACATACAGAGACCAACAAATGATCAGAACCAGAGAAGATATCTGAAGGTGGTTGGGTCAGATTCAGACCAGGGCCTACAACAAACTGTTGCAGTCATGGAAGATACCACCTTGCTCTGACCTGATGGGAAGGTTAAAGCTTCAGGAACCTCAGGTAACTCAGTCATGTTCAGTCTGAAGAGTGACCTTATTCACTTAGTCAAGTTCTAATGTTTCATACTGTCAAGGTAATCCAGGGAGACTAAGGGCCCCTTCACACGGAGTAAACGCGCCGCACATTGTGGCGCGTTTACGGCGCGTGTACGCCGCGTTTTTTTACGGTGCGCGACTACGCCGCGTTAACGCCGCGTAAACGCGGTGTTAACGCGGCGTAGTCGCGCACCATAAAAAAACGCGGCATACACGTGCCGTAAACGTGCCACAATGCGCGGCGCGTTTACTCCGTGTGAAGGGGCCCTAAGTATGGGAGGAGAGGAGAGGAGCAGAGTTAACCAGTTGTTGTATATTTGTTGCATATATGTGTATTCCTGGGTTTGTTAAAATACTTTCAAATACATAGTTCTATATATAGAACTAGAAGTAACATAAAGCCTTATCTATGTATATAATGTATAATACTGAGGGTTCATCATGCCAGAAGTATTATAAAGCCTTATGTGTGTATATAATGTGGTCCATCGTGCCAGAAGTACTATGGAGCCTTATTTGTGTATATAGTGTAACCCCCTCACAGGAGTTACTAATGGTTATTTGGCCATAGAAGTGCCTGTTACATGTTATGATAGCTTGTATATGTTGCCATGTTTATTCTGTATTCATTTGTGTAATGTTGTTCAGCTATTGTTCTCTGGTTTCACTTGTCCTAGTGAGCTGTGGTCTCCATACCAACACACACTATGGTGAGTGGATCTGTAGCTGGAACAGGAAATAGTCATAGCAGGGACAGGAAGTAGTATTCTGTAAGCAGCCGGGGAAGGAGAAGTGTGGCAGTGGCCATCTTGTGTGTCAGACACTGTGCTGTGAGGATTGCCACAGCAGCAGCAGGGCAGAGAAGCTGTGACAGCGCCCCCATCACTATCAGTAAGAGGACAGGATTATATCAGGCTAAGCAGAGCTATAACCCTGGCAGCCTGCACCTATCTCTACAAGGTAACTGAACCCCTGCAATAAACCAGAATCTGGACCTGCAGACATCTTAGACTCTCTGCTAATACATGGGAAGGTGTCATCCAGCTACAAGCCACTGTGCCACAGCTCACTGCTACAGGACAAGTGACCAGCAGATGCCTGTTACAATAAAGCAGTGAGGACTTCTACTGATCCTGGCCTGGACATTGCCTTCCTCGCAGCTAAGCCCTGGGCAAATGCTCTTTGTTGGAGTAGAGCACTGGCACCCACATCACCATCTCCAGCCCAGGGACCAGCGGGTGTCTCAATACTCCAACTGGTGTCACATCTAACTGACTCTGCCTATTACCCTGTGCACCTCTCCTGGGAGTTCTGGTGCCTATAAGGTCACCATGACAGTTCAGCCTCCTGTTCTCTCGGGGTGGTCGCAATAGTGTATAATGCTAAAGTTCCACCATTCTAGCAGTAAAATAAAGAGTTCATCTGTCTAAATCTGATAAAGAGATGACTCTACAATTCCTATCCGAGTCTATACAGCAAAGCTGAAAAGTGTTCTTCTGAGAAGTGGAAATGTCAGAGACCTTTATATATATGCTCCAGTGCTCTGATGATATGTTATTCTATAGGGTTCATTCCTATGTGTTTGACAGCAATTTCATCATGGTTTCAAATGTCATTACAGGCTCCAAAAA
Source organism: Leptodactylus fuscus (assembly GCF_031893055.1). NCBI lineage: Eukaryota > Metazoa > Chordata > Amphibia > Anura > Leptodactylidae > Leptodactylus > Leptodactylus fuscus. The sequence continues at coordinate 20,150,795 of NC_134270.1, forward strand.
ATATCAGCTAGCTTCCAAGCCCTTATCAGCCCTCACTATGAGCATACCAAGACATCATATGAGTCCTTGACCTTTTCAATCAATGTAACAGGTCAGACTTGGCGTCAAACAATAGCCTGCACATGGCACACCATGACTGATGACTATCTCACCGCAGACCCCAGTGATATCATAGTCTGTGGATGACCACCGGTCACGTATCTGCTTCTTATTTTTATAGCTCTCTGAAATCATTTGTTTTTGTTGGTCGTCGCTCTTGCTGTCTGGTCAGTTTACCCGGTGGAACGTGAAACATTACCTCCAAACAATATTGTAACCACATATCTTTGCTGGATTGTTCTGCTGTTATTGCTAACATAAATTTGCACTAATGTCCATACTGGGAGTCGTAATGTGGTCAGAAGTGCGGCTTATTATGAAACTTTGAATGAGACCTTCCTTTGAGCCAAAATAAAACACAGGTCCCCGCTGGTATATTTAACGGAGAATACATCAGAGGTATCAAAGCCTCGCTCGAGATGACCGTAAATTAAGAAGACCATTGATTGGGATAGAGGAGGAAAAAAGGATCTTCTATTCAAAATGTTGACTCATGAAAAACGCTTATTTCCGATCCACAGATACAAGTATGATCATGGGGACTCTAGGACCCCCACCAATCACAAGAACAGAGGACTCAGTTGAATGGAGTTATGGCCTCAGATGAATGGATGGTTACACTCAAGCATACATTACAAATCTATGGTATGACAGAGATAGCCAATAGTGTTACCCATTTTAAGAATGAATAGAGCAATCGTGTCCACCACTAGGGTTGAGTGATCGGGATCAGGAAAGATCGGATCCCGATCGGCGATCGAGCCAATTTCACGATTGGGATCAGCTGGAAAATGATCGAAAATCGGATTTTAAAAACGATCCTGAAATCTCAAGATCGGCTCAACTCTATCCGCCACATATATAGAACCCCATTCTTATGACCTATAAAATTCCCATTAAATTGGGAACAACTAAGTCCTAATAAAAATGATAAACTGGCCAGCACTTTTCTCCCGACTCCTCATACACATGCACACTCTGCTAGGCTAAGCATGAGAGTGTTTTAGGGCAGGGAGTTGCAACCAGACTCCTTTGGTTGGCAGAATATCTCCCCAAAATTGAAAGATTGACTCAGACTTGTTGAAATCCAACTACATGATTCTTCCTTCCCCTGACATCTGGCATTCTTAAGAGTTAGGAGGACCCCATATACATTAGCCCCCTGTATAAGACAGCAGCAGGGGCCTTCAACATCCCAATAGGGATGAAACAGATACAGGAACCAAATAGACCAAATGGGTACCCCAACAATTTGGGGTGGGGACCGTATAGAAGACACTGTGCTCGTTCCAACTTCGGAACACACCATCACACACGATGCTCAAAAACGTTTTTTTGGGGTAACACAAGTAAGACGGTAAAATGAGAGGGATCCTCAAAACTAACATACACAAGAAGCCTACTCAAACACATATTTGGTCTATTTGGTTCCCATACACATTAGATCCCTACAGATTTTGTACAGCATTAATGTGATGGGTTAAATTTCTACCATAAAACTAACGTACATATAGGACATCTTTGGTGCATAGGATTTTTTGGAAGCAAAAACGTACCGCTTTCCTTTTCCTGTACCCTACTCACCATATTTCATGAACATGGGCAGGGATCTAGGCAACTTTGGTTGGTAGCTCCTTAGCCCATCAAATTGACTACAATTCACAACGAAAAACGTTGTGCGTTATACCTGAGATTATCCTGAGGTACTCCTGATGGACATAGATTTCAGCTCTTGAGCATGGGACCTCCCAAGATACAAATATCTTCATCTCATGCCAGTGGGGAAGTATATTAAGACTGGTGTACGAAATGACAGTCTTAATAAATTCCCTAAATGTGTGTGGGCAACTTTAGGGGGTACATGTGCACTGGCTAAATATCTAACTATAGAGTAGGAAGAGCTAGAACATAAATGATCCTCATGGTCTGACCGAAAAGGGTTTGAAGTCCTCAAGATCCTGTATCGGATAAGTCTTAAAGGGGTTGTCCAGGATTTATTTTTTCAAAATTAGGCTGGGGGAGGTGAAAAAATGTCCCGGTGTCTACCAGCGGGGGTCCTGCCCTGCTGCTCCAGTGTTTTCTTACAGTAGATGTCCCCGCCACATGTGACCGCTGAGGCCAATCAGAGGCCTTAGTGAAGGACACGGGCCATCAGTATCTGTGACGTACCGTTTTCTTTCCTTAGGCCACTGATTGGCCTTAGTTGTCACATTGAGGTGAATCAGCAATGTAAAGACACGGGATGTCACAGTGTGGCGGGGACTTCTGCTAAAACAAGACAGTGGAGCAGTAGGACCGCTCTGGCAGAAGCTGGAGCACTGGGACCGGTGAGTATGGTTTTTGTTTTGTTTGTTTTTTTTTCACCATCCTCCACCATCCTGGACAACCTCTTTAAGAATCAGAAATGCCAACATGTGACCCAATATGTCCGCTGCTTAGGAATGAGGCATTCTGTCCATGAGTTGCCCCTTTAAATCCATCGAAACCGTAGAACTCACGCTAGCCAAAAAGAAGCTCAAAAATTTCCAGTTCACGTCTCAGACAATTACACTATAAATTACATATTTTTGTTCATTCCGAAACCCACTGATGGCCCATTAACATGTTCTCCTCATTAATCACCAGGGCTCCCTCCATTTCCCTTGATCTTCCCATCATGCAGATACTCCGGACCGAGCGTCGCAGTTTGAGTTGATATTTCTTGGTGACACCCCCCATCCGACAGATCCTCTAATTATAATTAATATTTTGGAGACGCTCCATTGTCTCTGTATTAATGTGATATTTGCATTGAATTGCTCGGCGGGAGACTTTTATCTCTGGCTCAAGTGATTTGACCCCTCGGGTCTCATTTAGTGAGAAGACACTTTTAATAAATTATTCAGCTGAGCAGCAGAGCGGCGATCTGTCCTGAGCATGACAATGGGATAGCTTCTTATTATCTATGGTTGCTACCCTGACTGGGCCTGTTTTGGTGCCTGTAAATCTATGAGGCCAGGCATGTATTTGGTGTGTACAACTACACAATGTGTCTGAGCTACTTCACCTATTCATTGTGACAACTAGGGTTGAGCGATCGGGATCGGGAAAGATCAGATCTCGATCGGCGATCGAGCAAATTTCACGATCGGGATCGGCTGGAAAATGATTGGAAATCGGATTTTGCAATCTCAAGATTGGCTCAACCCTAAAGGTGACTTTTCCCATAGACAAGCATTCACTAGGGTTGAGTGATCGGGATCGGAAAAGATTGGATTCCGATCAGCGATAGAGCAAATTTCACAATTGGGATCGGCTGAAAAATGATCGGAAATCGGATTTTAAAATCGATCCTGAAATCTCAAGATCGGCTCAACCCTAGTGACAACCACTCTAGAAAAAACATTGAAGCTTCACTGCCGGAATGAGGATCCCTGAGCAGTAATGTGAACTTTTTTAGCCCCAACACTTAAAATGGTAAATGGGCTTAGCTGATATCATGGTGGCCACTTCCAGCAGGGGCCTCATTTCAGATTTTGCCCAGAAATTTCACGTTACGTGTTTTCTTCCACTTGTAAAGTGTGTGTGTGTTGGGCAGGGATGACGATAGTTCTTCTAATGTGGACAGAAGATCTACCCAAGCCATGAAAAGTTTGAAGGCTCCTCCATACACTGTTGTGTCCCAATCCTTGTATTCCTTGGAAGTGGCCGATGGGCTTCTGGAGCTGAAGGGGTTTGCCAGGATGAGAACATATAGTTCCTTTGTGGAAGGGGTGGACAACCTTTTCTTGTTCAATAACCATATTGTTAGGTTGATGGTCACATTTATGGTATATGTCATAAATGTTCGATAAGTGGGTGTTCGGTTTTGGGCCTGTTTGATGATATCCTAGATGTCACGTGGACCAGATCTGCATCATTATGTGTCATGACACGGGCCCAGCTCACATTATGTCTGGTCCATCATTGAACATGGCCAAAATCAGCGGGTAGTGCGCCAGAGCCCAGGAGAGGTAAGTAACATTGTTTTTTTTATGTTTGTATACTCCCCTGAGTATCTGAAAAGACCCCAGAGTATAATAATTGTTGGGAGGTCCACAGTGGGGCATAATACTGTGTTCAGGAGCCACGATGAGGCATTATACTGTATGAAGTGGCCACTATGGGGAATAATACTGTGTGCAGGGGCCACTATGGGGCATAATACTGTGTGCAGGGGCCACTATGGGGCATAATATTGTGTGTAGGGGCCACTATGGGGCATAATATTGTGTGTAGGGGCCACTATGGGGCATAATATTGTGTGCAGAAATGCACAGGGGGAATGGGGGTTAGGTTGGTCAGTGGGGGGCCCCATGTCAAATGTTCACCTTGGAGCCCAGTCATTCCTAGTTACATCACTGCTCACCATATTGTGAAAATGTAAGCAAAAAATTTTGGGGAGTGGGGCAGGGATGCCTTGACCCTACAAATTCATTATCTCATACTAGTTTTCCTTTCTTACTTTCTTTTGTACCTTCGTCCGGGTTTTATTGTTATTTTCTTCATATTGGTTCAGGGGAACTTTTGCCTGACACTGACATCTCTCACATTGGGATTGGTTCCTCTTTTTCCGTAATATTGTACGCTGCTCTTATTTGCGAAAACTTTCTAATAAAGAATTTTAAGAAAACATATGGAATTGCTTCCCTCTTTCTTGAACTCTTATGCGAAGATGTTGTACAAAATTTTGGAGGGTGGCTTTATGAATCTTTGCTCATTCATCCAGAAGAACATACATGAGGTCAGAAGCTGATAGATTTTGAGAGGACCCTGCTCGGCATCTCCATTCTAGTCCTTCCCAAAGGTTTTGGATGGGATTAAGGTCAGGGCTCTGTAAAACCAGTCATGTCCACACAAAACCTCCCTCCCCTCTTGTTCTCCCCAACCATGGGACCTTGTTTAGTGAACTGTGGCACAGGCATGCTGGGACAGAAAATATGCCTTCCTGAAATTGTTCCTACAAAGTTGGAAGCTAGAATATCTGAAATGCTATCTGATTATATTCCCCTTGCCTAGAACTAAGGCCAAGGCCTAAAACATATTATTTCTACAAAGTTGGTAGCATACAGTTTAAGATTCCCCTTCATTGCAACAAACAACCCCATAACATTATCCCTCCTCCACCAAACTTGTTAGCACAATGCAGTCAGGCAGGTAACATTCACCTTGCATCTGCCAAATCCAGATTCGTCCATCAGACACCCAGTAAAGAAGGGAGATTGGTCACTCTACAGAACACGTTTCCACTGCTCCAGAGACCAATGATGGCATTGTGCTTTACACCACTCCATCTGACACTTGGCATCCTGCTTAGTGATATAAGTCTTGGATGCAGCTTTTTGGCCATTGAAACCCTGGATTTTATATATCCGAGGCAGTTTGGGAGTTCATCACCTTCACAATGAGTTATATTCGTCAGTAGATATTATCCTTGGACATGTCTTCTCCACAATCCATGGACAAGAAGTTCGTTAACTTTTCCTTTCATTCAATAGTTTCCCCATTAGGCTACACATCAACGATAGACTTGGTGAACCTTGTCCTTTTATGAAATATGACCTATAGAAATTTCTTACTGGATAAGATCCATGGACATGTCTACTATGCATGAAAATGGGTGTTTATCACCTCCTTCCTATATTATGCAGTGTTGGCCAAAAGTATTGGCCCCCCTGCAATTCTGTCAGATAATCCTCGTGTTCTTCCAGATAATGATTGCAAGCACAAACTCTTTGGTAATATCTTCATTTATTTTGCTTGTAATGAAAAAACACAAAAGAGAATGAAAAAAAGTCAAATCATTGATCATTTTGCACAAAACTCCAAAAATGGGCCGGACAGAAGTATTGGCGCCCTCCGCCAAATACTTGGTAGCACAACCTTTAGACACAATAACTGCGCACAACCGCTTCCGGTAACCAGCAATGAGTTTCTTACAAGGCTCTGCTGGAATCTTAGACCATTCTTCTTTGGCAAACTGCTCCAGGTCCCCCCTGAGATGTGAAGGGGGCCTTCTCCAAACTGCCACCAAGAGATCTCTCCCCCTCCCCCACAGGTGTTCTATGGGATTCAGGGCTGGACTCATTGCGGCCACTTTACAAGTCTCCAGGGCTTTCTCTCACCACCATTTTCTAGTGCTGACCTGAAGTGTGTTTTGGGTCATTGTCCTGCTGGAAGACCCCTGACCTCTGAGGGAGACCCAGCTTTCTCACACTGGGCCCTACATTATGCTGCACAATGTGTTGGTCGTCTTCAGACTTCATAATGCCATGCACATGGTCAAGCAGTCCAGTGCCAGAGGCAGCAAAGCAACCCCAAAACATCAGGGACCCTCCGCCATGTCTGACTGTAGGGGGCGTCTTCTTTTCTTTGAAGGCCTCTTTTTTTTCCTGTAAACTCTATATTGATGCCTTTTCCTACTTTTGTCTCATCTGACCAGAGAACATTCTTCCAAAACGTTTTTGGCTTTCTCAGGTAAGTTTTGGCAAACTCCAGCCTGGCTTTTTTATGTCTCTGGGTAAGAAGTGGGGTCTTCCTGGGTCTCCTACCATACAGTCCCTTCTCATTCAGACGCTGACGGATAGTACGGGGTGACACTGTTGCACCCTTGGACTGCAGAGCAGCTTGAACTTGTTTGGATGTTGGTCGAGGTTCTTTATCCGCCATCCGCACAATCCTGCGTTGAAATCTCTCGTCAATTTTTCTTTTCCGTCCACATCTAGGGAGGTTAGCCACAGTGCCATGGGTTTTACACTTCTTGATGACACTGCACATGGTAGACACAGGAACATTCAGGTCTTTGGAGATGGACTTGTAGCTTTGAGATTGCTCATGCTTCCTCACAATTTTGCTTCTCAAGTTCTCAGACAGTTCTTTGGTCTTCTTTCTTTTCTCCATGCTCAATGTGGTACACACAAGGACACAAGACAGAGGTTGAGTCAACTTTAATCCATTTCAACTGGCTGCAAGTGTGATTTAGTTATTGCCACCACCTGTTAGGTGCCTCAGGTAAGTAACAGGTGCTGTTAATTACACAAATTAGAGAAGCATCACATGATTTTTCAAACAGTGCCAATACTTTTGTCCACCCCCTTTTTTATGTTTGATGTGGAATTATATCCAATTTGGCTTTTTGACAATTCTTTTTGTGGTTTTCCATTGAAGACAAATTAAATGAAGATAATAATACAAAGAATTTTTGATTGCAATCATTTTCTGGAAGAACATGAGTATTATCTGACAGAATGGCAGGGGTGCCAATACTTTTTGCCAACACTGTATATTTCTTTCATTAGATATCATCCATAAACATTCCATATTGTCTCTCCATGTCAGATATGAGCTTGGGCAACTATGGTGTGTTCTGTTAGATCTCATCCATGGACAGGTCCTAATAGATTGCATTCATGGACATGTCCTATTAGATGTCATCCATGGACATGGCATTTTAGGTATGATCTTTGGATGGGTTCTATTAGATATCATCTATGGACATGTCCTATGAGATGTCATCAATTAACATGTCCTTTGAGATATCATCCATGTCCTATTAGATATTACCCATGGACATGTCTTATTAGATATCATCAATAAGTACAACTCCACCACTATTCATGATTGTGGACACTCTACATATTCTACCATTTTGGAAACTTTAAAGAAAAAAACTTCTATTTTGGTAAAAAGAAAGCTTGCAGATACCATCTTGACCTTGAAGCTCTTGGAGGACAAAGACCTAATTTATGCTACTTTTTGTGACGCCACACCATGTACATTATGTTACAGACCATTTTATTGAATAGTCAAGTGGCATAAATGTCATTTTAGGTCGCCGTTACATAGAGAAAGTAGAATTCAATCATTTTTTTTATTAATGTATAAAATTCAGCTATAAGCCGCTTGAAATCTAACCAAGAAAGTAATGGGGTTATTGGATTGGACCCAATGGAAGACTAACTGAGCAACTCCTAAATGCCTCTCGTTTACAATAGAAATTATGCCGGATGCTGCCAAGCTCAGGGAATTAGACATCTAAAAACAAAAATAAATTATTTTGCGCTAAGGGGAGTCATTCAGAGGAGGTGAAGCAGAGAAGATTAGATGTCTAGACGTCGGTCCTCTTAGAAATTAATAATGATGAACAGTTTGAGGTTTCTCTTGTGCCAGCAGCAGGTCTACAGCTAAGGGAAGCCACTCAGAAATCGACTATCATTGGTTGAGGTCAGGAGTAAGTAAAACTGATACCTGTACTTTTGATTAGATTTAGACTCATTTTGGGTTCTTTGATGGCCACAGTAGCAAAGTCTTCTATAAGTGGCTCCCCTCTCTGGACAAACCCTCAAAAATAAGTAGATTTGTTGGACCAGCGATTAGCCATATTCTGTGGTGAGAGTGCTGAATTTCCCTACAGTGCCCCCGCAGGAGAAATTGGGTATAACACATTGTCCTTTCACCTCAATGGGTTGTAAGTGATGCAGGACAGAGAGACACTTGTGCTTTCTTCACTCTGAGCAAGAGATGAGAACCCTTTCTATTTTAATTTTACTAATAGAGGATAGATTTTCTAAACTTGACAACCCACTCGGAGTAGACTTCCACCTTAAAAGGGTTTCTCTTATGAGGGCGATTAGCAGATATTTGTGACTACTTTAACCCCCAGTAATAAACTGAAACCACTTGTAGAAACTACTTCTAGTAGGTTTCTCCAAAGGAGAAAAGTAGAATTACATGGCAAACGAATGAACATCCGCAGTGTCAGATTGTGGTTCTTTGGGCCCATCAGTTGAACAACCCCTAGGAAATACACCATAGTAGTCTTTACATTTTGATGCCTTCTGCTGGACCATTATTGAGTTAGAGCTCGAGCCCAGTGGAGGACCTTCTAGTACTCTGGTGGTCCAGTTCAACACCGTACTTCCATGTAATACATGGACGGTCGGTTCCACAATGTGGAAGTAGCTCTTATGGAGCTACTCTTCATTTTGGTTCACAGATGATACTCTTCTCTCTGATGTCCATATACCCTCATAGGACAAATGGACAGGAGTTCTCTTCTAAGAAGTTGCATCCAAAGCAAAGGTGATGGTGAAGCTCCCATAACCCTTTGGTGCTGCTTTTACAATCACTAACAGTGCACCAACCAGCACCTAATGGATTCAGGTGCTTCAAAGACCACCATTCAAGGTATCTCCAGACATAGCCATGTCACTAAAGATGAATTAAGGAATCCCCTTTAAAGTGACTGAGGAGCAACTAGAATTGTTAAAGGGATATCGGAGGAAGGATTTCAGATCCAGGGGTAAAATGAAGAGTTTGGAAATATGGTGAGACCATGAGTGTTACTTCCCTTGCAGAGGAACCTAGCCAACACATCCCAGAGTTGGAACCCTGTCTAAACCTTACAGTATAATGAAGGGTGCAACAAGGATAACTTAGTTGGTCCAACTAGGTGAGCATGTTATGGAAATTGACTATATAGACATGGTGATGTCACTCATCCAATTCTTATTAGAGGGCTTCAAATAGGTCATCAATTAAAGTTCGACAAGGATCTGACACCTGGTCCCCGGCCATTCAGATGTTTGAAGAAGTTTCATCATTCATGAAAGCAATGCAGCCTCTTCAGTACTTACCAAGCACAGTGCCGTACATTGCATAACAACTGTGTTTATTATCAGAGCTAAGCCCATTCACTTGAATGGAACTGAGCTGTGAGCAGGCCATGTGGCCAATGAACATGATGTCAAATGGCCTGTGAAGTTGTAGCATCACTACAATTGTGGACAGCTGATCCATGGGAATCCCAAGTGTTGGACCCGAACGGATCTTCATTTGTTTACCTATAATAAGTATAGGTCATCAATTAATAAACTTTTTTATTGGGGATGTATCAGAATAACAAATACCAACTAGAAGCACCAAGCATGAGGAGTGTGGAACAGCAAGGGCAACCATAGATAGATAGATAGATAGATAGATAGATAGATAGATAGATAGATGATAGATAGATAGATAGATAGATAGATAGATAGATAGATAGATAGGAGATAGATAGATAGATAGATAGATAGATAGATATGAGAATAGGTAGATGATTAATAGATAGATAGATAGATAGATATGAGATAGATGAGATACACAGATAACAGATTTAAGATCAATAGATAGCAAGTGAAACTTAGAAAATAAATAGATAGATAGATAGATAGATAGATAGATAGATAGATAGATAGGAGATAGATAGATAGATAGATAGATAGATAGATAGGAGATAGATAGATAGATAGATAGATAGATAGATATGAGAATAGGTAGATGATTAATAGATAGATAGATAGATAGATAGATAGATAGATAGATAGATAGATATGAGATAGATGAGATACACAGATAACAGATTTAAGATCAATAGATAGCAAGTGAAACTTAGAAAATAAATAGATAGATAGATAGATAGATA